>NC_081532.1:24843097-25025597 GCF_030273125.1 Centropristis striata
TTTATTCATGAGTGGGACAAAAACAACTAAATAAGGGCTACATTAAATCTTTATTCATTTAATTAAATAGAAATATCACTTTAGATAAGTTTAAAAATAAAGGCAATATCGCGAAAATAAGGACATGTGTAACATCCCTCCTGCAGTATACACAGGTAACCTCACCTAGCGATAACCTCACCTAGCGGTAACCTCACCTAGCGGTAACCTCACCTAGAGGTAACCTCACCTAGAGGTAACCTCACCTAGTGATAACCTCACCTAGCGGTAACCTCACCTAGCGGTAACCTCACCTAGAGGTAACCTCACCTAGAGGTAACCTCACCTAGCGGTAACCTCACCTAGCGGTAACCTCACCTAGCGGTAACCTCACCTAGAGGTAACCTAACCTAGCGGTAACCTCACCTAGCGGTAACCTCTCCTAGCGGTAACCTCACCTAACAACAGAAACAGAGCTAATGGAAAAATGGCGAAGCATCAGGGAGACGAAAATGCTGAATGTCTCAAAAAGAAAAAGAGAGGGTACCATGAAAGTCTCATTGAGTTTGGCTTCATAGAAGTAATTGACAATGGGGGGGTCGCCAAAGTTTACAATGGTCAAAATGTGGGTCCCTCAAGAAAAAGTTTGGGAACCACTGGTCTAGTAAACCAAAAGGAAGAGCTAAAGGACACACTGTCTCCCCTGCAGTGATGATGAGAACCAGCAAAGCTTTACACTGAAATACTCCTGGCCCCAGACTGACTGACTGACTGACTGACTGGATGACTGAATGACTGGATGACTGACTTAATGTGTGCTGTGATGCAGGTACACGGCCTCCTCTGATCAAAGACCTTCCAGAGCCCATAGAGACCCTGATGACCCGGTGCTGGGACAAAGAACCCTGCCAGAGACCGTCCATGGAGGAGGTCAAAAACACCATGAGCCATCTCATGAAGGTATGTGGTGTCCCAACACGTGCTGTTATCATCTTTTTTTTTTTTTTTTTTGAACCAACTATGTATTGGTGTACATATGTATTTACACATCTTTTAGTTTGCATCAGATTTTTCTTTCTGTTACATACATACAGAAAACAACTAAACAAAGTTATTTATGAAATGTATAGACTGAACAGTCAAACTAATATCAGTTTGGCAAACAACTTAGCTGTCTAGTTTTTTATTTTGAAATAAGAAATATCAGAAACCTAAATACCATAAACGCCCAATGTAACGTATATGTCACATCACAGATCTTTGACATTTAGGGGTAGAATTTTTTTTAAAAACACCAGAAATGTGTTCTATGTGGTTCACTATGTGAACACTATGTGGTATATCCCCCATAATTTTCCTTTAAGGATTACTGGGTCTGGGTTCTTATGGGTTAAAATAAAGACGATAACTGTATTCCTCTGTATTTATAAAGTGTTGGAACTCTTCATTTAATGCGTTAATGCTTTGTCAGAACCAACAGATGACATTTTTGATAATTTTTTCCATCAAATGGGGCTTTATGAATCCGATGGAGCTGTAACGGTTCTGTGTTTGGATCTTGCAGTACTTCCCAGGCTCAGACGAACCTCTCAAGCTTCCTCACCAGTCTTCTGCCAGCAGAAGCGGCTCTTCATCAGCCACAAGCACAGGTAACTTCTACTAATGCATCGTTGTTTCTGTCCACTTAAAGAAAATATCTATAGTCAACAGGGTGTGTGTGTGTGTTTGCGTTCAATTCAAAACAGTTTTAATTCTATATGCAAGAAACACAAACTTACCTCGAAGGGCTTTAAAGGCTCTAGAGCAGGGATGGGCAACTGGAGGCCTGGGGGCCACATACGGCCCGCACCCTCACTTGAAGTGGCCCTCAGTACAACTACATGCATTTGAGCATGAAATCTTAAAAGTGCAGTGTAAAAATGCACAAATTTCCTATTTATACAATAGGAGCTGTCGCTTTTTTTAACTTCTTAAGTGTCCTTGTTCTATTCTGTGTTTTTTTCTACTGTTGTTTTTATTTGTTCTACCTCTGTATTTTATTCTATTGTATTTTATTGTACTTGAATACCGGACTGCTGTGACAACCAAATTTCCCTTTGGGATGAATAAAGTTATCTCTTTATCTCTCTATCTCTCCATATATCTCTATATCTCTATATCTCTATATCTTTACTTGTGTGTTGTATGAACTCTCATGTGTACATGGCTTTGGATAAAAGTGACATTTTCTGTGTGCAGGCTCCTATGCTGACTACACCATCAACAGTAACAAGAGTGATGACAACACAGAACACAGAAACTCAGTCGGCAGAGAAGAAACCCTGAAAAGTTTTGAGGCCAAATTTCCACTTCAGTTCAAACCCTCAAAGGTAACGATCAGAAGAAGAAGAAGAAAACACATCAAACACTGATAGTACACAATCATACTGACTGCATTTTCTGATTTCACCTTTCTTCTGGTCCCCTCAGACAGCCACACTGCGTGCTGGTCTGTCCAGGGTGTCCAGTGTAGAGAGTCAAGCAGGACGCTCCCAAAGCCCCACCCACTGCACCAGCCCCATCACCACCACCAGCCAATCAGAACTGAGGATGACAATTAGTCCCACAGGTGAGAAAACCAACTGATACTGAGGCTCCGCTAGCAGGCTACACAACAGCTGTTTTATTTATGGAGCATTTTATCAAACATTTTCCAGTCTCAAACTTCAGTCAATCAATCAATGGATCAGTACATTTGTTTTACGTATTAAATCCTCTGTTCTGTCAGATCTGTGTTTTAAAAAGAGTCGCTTGGTAGAATGGCTCTGTCTGCTATGCCGAGGTTCAGCCAAGTTTAGTCCAAAGACATCTTCCTCATGTATCAAAGAGTGCGTAGCTTTCATACTAAAGATGGCGTATTCCCAAAACTAGAAAAGTACATACGCAAACTCACCTCAACATGTATCAAACTGTTCTTACGCCAGCTTCAGCACCTTTCCTTGATACAGTGGCTTGCAAAAGTATTCATCCCCCTTGGATGTTTCACCCTTTTGTTGCTTTTACACATGAAATCATGGTGGATATAATTTGGCCTTTTTAAAAAGAATTTGCAAAAAAACCCTCTTTCATATCAAAGTGAAAACAGATTTTTACAAAATAGTATAAATGAATTAAAAATCTATAAGGTAAAATCAATGAGTGCATAAGTATTCATACCCTTTAAAGTAACTGAACTAGTAGACTAGAGTTCGAGCTAGTTGATGCAGCAGAGTCACAGTTAGTGAAATGGAGATCAGCTGAGTACAGTTGATGTGTGTCAAGTGATTATAGTATAAAAAAACATGTGTCTGGTAGGTCCAGTCTCTGGTTCATCACTATTCCTGCTACAATAGTACCATGAATACAAAAGAACACTCCTAGTAACTAGTAACCTAGAAAAGATCATTGAACAGTGGAAGTCAGGAGATGACTACAAAAAAAAAAAAAAAACTTACTGGACATCCCACAGAGTTCAGTTAAACCATCATTAAGGAATGGAAGCAGTATGGACCTTGTTTAAATCTGCCTAGAGCTGGCCGTCCTCACAATCTGAGTGACCTGACAAGAAGAAGACTGGAGAGGTTGGTCACCAAGACACCTAGGACCACTCTGCAGGAGTTATAGGCCTTATAGTTCTTCTACAGTCGGAGCTGTGCGGGAGAGAAAAAAAGCTCATCAAATCTCACCTGGAATTCACCTAAATGCATGTGGGAGACTCCAGGGTCAATTGGAAGAAGGTTCTACAGTCTGATGAGACAAAAACTGACCTTTTTGGCGATCAGACTAGACACTATGTTTGGCGAACACCAACCACTGCACATCACCACAAACGCACCATCTCCAGCGTGAAGCATGGTGGTGGCAGCATCATGCTCTGAGGATGCTCCTCAGCAGCAGGTCCTGGAAGGCTGCAGGACCAGTCTTCTTCTTGTCAGGTCACTCAGATTGTGAGGACGGCCAGCTCTAGGCAGATTTAAACAAGTGACATACTGCTTCCATTTCTTAAAGATGGTTTAACTGAACTCTTTGTGATGTCCAATGAGTTTAAATTTTTTTTTGTAGTCATCTCCTGACTTCCACTGTTCAATGATCTTTTCTGAGTTACTAGGAGTGTTCTTTTGTATTCATGGTACTATTGTAGCAGGAATAGTGATGAACCAGAGACTGGACCTCCCAGACACGGTTTTTTATACTATAATCACTTGACACACATCAACTATACTCAGCTGATCTCCATTACACTAACTGAGACTCTGCTGCATCAACTAGCTGGAACTTTGTTGAATTAGTTCAGTTACTTTAAAGGGTATGAATACTTATGCAGTCATTTATTTTACCTTATAGATTTTTAATTAATTGACATTATTTTGTAAAAATCTGTTTTCACTTTGATATTAAAGAGGGTTTTTTTGCAAATTCTTTTTAAAAAGGCCAAATTAATATCGACCATGATTTAATGTGTAAAAGCAACAAAAGGGTGAAAATTCCAAGGGGTATGAATACTTTTGCAAGGCACTGTACATCCCAACCAGCTGGAACTGAGCGCACATGCACGAGCCACCAGCCACGCCCCGGCCCCTCCCCAAAATGAATACGCAAATGACTATAAATCGCCGGCATGCCCACTGATTATTGACAAAACAACGACAAAGCAACTTACTGCCACTGCGCGCCAGGTGGACGTGGTGATCTCCGGGGTGGAGGCAGGAAAAATTAGCTTTTTGTCGCCTCAGGTGTGGGATCAGCAACAAGATGTCACTGTGGCTGTTAACCAGCCGGATCAGAGACCTGCACCATGACAGAAGGGTGAATTATTTTTATAGTTTATAGCTCTCGGAAAATGGAGGGGAAATGCCGTTTTCCACCATCAATAACCCGTTCTAAATATGAGGGGATAGATGATTTTTTTCATCTATTTTCATATTTTAGACTTCACCTGCGTACTGCTGCTGACTTGTGCAATGATATGTTGAAGTCTATATGTTTTGATGTTAAGATTGTATATTTTCTTAAGTCTATATATTCTGCTATTTCCACTATTTTTATACATACCGAATTTCCCTCCGGAGATCAATAAAGTACTTGAGATTCTGATTATGGAGCGCACACATTTTTCACAGTTAACCTGCCTTAATTACTGTGTCAAAGTCCCGATCGCCGACCGCTTCCCCTTTGGTTTAACATGGAGATATTAACGCTGCAGGTGCACAGCGATCCATGACCACAGATCCCTCTCCCCGGAGAAAAAACATGTGTTGGAAATCCTTTCAGAATACGTCAGGTGTGGTGCATATTTGTTCCCGTATTTGATGTTTAATTGGGACAACAAGTTAAGTGTAGCTTATAAACTGATGCATAAAAATGATTTTGGCAGCATTACGCACTGGCAGCTCTAACGGCTCTGGCTACATTTAATAACGGTGGCGTTTAGAAGGAGCGTGTGTTGAGGGACCCTTCTGTCATGGGGCAGGTCTCTGATCCGGCTGGTTAACAGCCACAGTGACATCTTGTTGCTGATCCCAGAGCTGAGGCGACAAAAAGCTCATTTTCCTGCCTCCACCTGGAGATCACCATGTCCACCTCGCGTGCAGTGGCAGCAAGTTGATTTGTCGTTGTTTTGTCAATAATCAGTGGGCATGCCGGCGATTTATAGTCATCTGCGTATTAATTTTGGGGAGGGGCCGGGGCGTGGCTGGTGGCTCGTGCATGTGCGCTCAGTTCCAGCTGGTTGGGATGTATCAAGGAAAGGTGCTGAACCGGGCGTAAGAACAGTTTGATACAAGTGGAGGTGAGTTTGCGTACGTAATTTTCTAGTTCTGGGAGTACGCCATCTTTCAGTATGAAAGCTACGCACTCTTTGATACATGAGGCCCCTGGAGTCTGACTCATACAGGCAAAGCTTTGAGTGAAGGTGCACTGCCACCACGGCGCCACTAAGGGGCGCTACAGTGCAACCTTTCACTGTTTGTCTTTGTGCAGATGTGTGAGTGTGTGTGTTTTCTGCTACAGGAGCTATTTAACACTCACTGTGTGTGTGTGTGTGTGTGTGTGTGTGTGTCTTTGTGTGTGTGTGTGTGTGTGTGTGTGTGTGTGTGTCTTTAGCGACTAATGGTTTGGACAGCTCCATTCCCCTGGCCTACCTGAAACTGGATCACCAGTTACAGGTAAGTTGAAAATTCATGCAATGTGTTTGTGTTAATTAAAACATAACATAAAAATAAAACATTTTTTTACAATACTTCTACTGCAACTGTTTATATTAATGATGATAATAATTATAACAATATCTCATAGTTGTTTGACTGATTTTGTTGTCCATTATGGTTTGATGTGCCATACATATTTCATTTAGTTGTTAGAATGAAGGAACATGTGTGGAACATGTCTCAGTGGATGTGTTTAGTTCCTGTTCACAGCTAAAGTTATTTTTTAGTTATTATTATTAGTTATTACAGTTATCCCATTAAACCTATCAACTAAAAGCCTATATAGCATCTATGAAAGTTTCATTCATCAACTGTTAGTGAAAGAATACAAATAGGTAAATAAATTAAAAAGAGCAACATTCCATTAAGTTCATAAATACTTTCACTAACCATTGTTAAAGAGCTACGTTTTTTCTGTGTGTATTAGGAATTTTTCACAATAAGTGACATATATATCAGAGCACACATAGTAGAAACTAAATAGAATTAAATGCATGTAATACTTTATGCTAGGGCTGGGCGATATATCGATATAAAAATATATCGATATATTTTTAAATGTGATTTGGAATTAGGCAATATGGCATATATTGATACAGTTCATATTTAGTTATTTTGTAGTGTTCTTTATTCTTTTCTCATATAAATATATTTATTTCAGAAAAATATTGGCCTATTTTATTTAATAGGCTTTTTTTATTTAAGATATTTTTTTATTTAAATGTGCACTTTATAGAGCTTTGACTTAAAAAAAAAAAAAAAAGCTACTCCTGTTATACAGTATTTATGTTCACTTAAATAAACGGCTTCAATAAAACTACTTGTGACATGTCATCTTTGACTGAACATTTGTTCTCACTTTGTGATAAAAATATCAGGATATATATTGTATATTGATATTCAGCCTAAATATATTGGATATGACTTTTGGTCCATATCGCCCAGCCCTATTGTTTTACAAGAAACAGGTGAAAATGTAACTGATGCACTCTGTAGACATGCTTGAACATATGTTAATTTATTTGAGTTTTTGTCCACTTTTCTCTTTCTCTTAACATGTATTGATGCTGAACCAGAAATAGGCAGGGGTTGACACGATTTATTAATTCATTAACTTATAATTGTAGTAGTTCCATATATTTCTGGTTCCTTGTAGGTTGGAGTTTGACCTAAATAGTTTGCCTCTTTGGTGTACCATTGTAAAGTTTGCAGGGTTGTTAATTTCAGTATAAACAGTGGTTTTGCTTTGATCCGCAGCATTATGATGTGAATGTTGGTACACCCTGAACATATCACTGAGCTGTCCCTTTGCTTCCAGCCCCTGGCTCCGTGTCCAAACTCCAAAGAGTCCATGGCCGTGTTTGAACAGCACATCAGGATGGCTCAGGAGTACCTTAAGGTCCAGTCAGAGATCGCTCAACTGGTTCTGCGGAAGTAAGTCAGGTCACAGGTTGTATGTTATCTTTACCTGATTTATAGTCGATTCAATTAAATTCAGTTTTATTTATGTAGCCCAGAATCACAAATCACAGATTCACCTCAAAGGGCTTTACAGACTGTACATGGTACAACACCCTCTGACCTTAGACCCTCACAGAGGCCAGGGAAAAACTCCTCAAAAAACCCTTTTAACCCTCTGGAGTCTCCAAAAGCACCAAATCCAGACTTGTTGACTCCATCCAGACTAGAAAACAAAGCAGCGTGGAGCCCTACTGTAAATTTACCTCTAAAGTTCTGGCTGTAAACTCCATGAGGCCAGTTTCAGTTTGAAGATGATATACCAAGTAAAACTGGAGACAAGCTCAAATATATTTAGTATCAAATGATAGAACTGGATGGAACCCTCTTATATGTTAGATTTGACACCTTTGTTCATATTTGACACATTTAAAATTCTTTATTGAGCATGAAATTGTTTTAAAAGTAAAAAAAAAAAGATTTAAAAATTCACATTTTATTTTGGACTAAAGGACTAAAAGAGATACAAAATGACCAGAAAAGTCACAAAATGACTAAAAAAAGACACATAATGACCAAAAAAGACACAAAATAACTACAAAACACACAAAATGACCAAAAAAGACACTAATTTACTAAAAAAGACACATAATGACCAAAAAAGACACAAAATAACTACAAAACACACAAAATGACCAAAAAAACCCCACGAAGACACAAAATGACCAAAAAAGACACTAATTTACTAAAAAAGACACTAATTTACTAAAAAAGACACAAAATAACTAGAAAAACACATAAAATAACTAAAAAACACACAAAATGACCAAAAAACCCCACAGAAGACACAAAATAACTAAAAAAGACACAACAAAAGACACAAAATGACTTACAAAGACACAAATTGACTAAAAAATACAGAAATTGACCCAAATTGTTACGCTAAACACAAAGACCCAAATCAAATAGAGTCCCACTAGAATAAAAAACAGAGTTGATGACAGGATCACACACAATCACAAGATCACATTTATGTTGGTTTTTCTTTCTTTCTTTTTGGTTCAAAATGTTGATCCAGTAAGTCAGAATAAAAAATCAATTATTATCAGGTCATATAGGTGAGGTTGTGCTGAAAACAAATATACAAACATGGCATTTAAACATTTTTAAGTGGTCTATACAGGTAGGATGAAAAGGATTCAAAAGTGGACAAAATAACCCAAGACTCCAGGGAAAAAGAATAATATTTGGTATGGTAACATGTCTGCGTGTAGCTGCGGTGTTGCTGTGTAAAGTGAGGAGTTAATCTACATTCCCTCTGTGTTCAGTTGTAATCAGTAGTCACCAGTGGACTAAAAATCACAAAGGTATTGCTATGCTAACCAAAAATAATTGTTATCTGGGTGATAAGATTTCAGGTCAGACTTATGACCCAGTGTAGCTTTAATCATCCAAAATAAAACATTCTGAAACACATGAGACATTTTCAAGGACATCTACTGCTGCTGGCTCTCGAGCTGTTATCATTCAGCATTTAAAGGAACAGTTCAACATCTTATCAAACAGGCTTATTCATTTTCTTTGTGAGAGTGAGATGAGAAGGTTGGAGTGGGGACATTGTTAGCCTAGCTCAGCATAAAGACTGGAAGCAGTGGGAAACGGCATGTGAGCACACCTGCTTGTTTCTACAGTTCTGTTTGGGAATGGATTGACTTCTTTGTTTTAGAGGCTAGTCAGGCCAGCTATTTCCTTCTAACTTGCGCTGAAGTCTCATGTCACTGAGATGAAGAAGGCAGACTAAAGCAAAAGCCGAATTCCCAAAAAGTTGATAAATTAAAGCTGCAAGCAGCGATGAACTGGCCCGAGCAGAGTGCACTGCAAATGATTTGTGTCTTACCAAGATAAAAAAAACTTTAGATTTAGAAGTGTTACATAATTTATCTTGTTTTAAGAGTTAATTTCTTATTTTAAGCGTTCAACATGCTTATTTCTAGATTTAATAATCTTAATTTAAGAAATCTTGTCAAGTGTAATTATCTGTCCATGCAGCAAGATCATTTCCCTCAGATTTAGTGTTTTTATCTTGTTTTTAGACACATCTTTTTCTGCAGTGAAGGCGTGACAATGGTGCTTACACCTGATGCGCCAAGTGGGTTGTTCCACAGGACCATCTGAGCAGCTGTACCTGGAAACTGAAAAAGTGCCGGCACTCTCCATAAATGCTGAAAATCTGAAAATGTTTCAGTTCCGTTCCTTATCCAAATCAGTGCCGTTCCTTAGTCATCAAAATAACTAAAAAAGACACAACAAAAGACACAAAATGACCAAAAAAGACACAAAATGACTTACAAAGACACAAATTGACTAAAAATTGCATCCAAATCTGATATAACTGATGCTTTTGCAGCATCTACGCAAACCTATTTAGGGGTAGCCATTGTTGTTTTGAACAAACACTGCCTCTCTGTGCTTCCACTAGCTCCTCATGACTCTCTACTTTTGAAAGTAGCCACTGACAGTAACAGGATCTGTGCTTCCCCCTCTGTTTAGACAGGACCTAATGTCTGAGCTGGAGCAGGACCAGAGGGAGCAGCAGACTTCATCTCGTCTCATCCAGGAGCACAGCAAACTGCTGGAGGACAACAGCAACCTGTCTGCCTTCTGCCAGGGCCTGAAGAGCAAACTGAGCCTTATCAAGAGTCAGAACCAGCAGCCCAGCTAGGACACAGTCCACATCTCCTCTGGTCTTTTTACTCTGCTCGGCTGCCTCTTTCTTTGATGGATGAGAGGAATCACTCCATGAAGTGACCATAAAGTAGGGAAGCCCATTATCTTGAGAAAATAACATTTTACTCACCACAACTCTATGCATCAAGATTCCTAGAAACCAGTTGGTGCTAACTGGTACCAATGCTGGTCAGCAATCTGCCTCAAACAGAAGTGTGCTCCAAAATTCCAGTCCAGAATGTGAGTGATACGACAAATAGTTTTTAGTACTCACGCCAATTATGTTGCCATACAGACATTTCCAATCAAGACTAAAAAATCACTCCAAGAGGAGAATACCAATGTAGAAGCCATTGTCACCACAGGAAAAGGCCTTCTATGGGCTGAAATATGTGCCACCAGAAACTGAATTTGAGTTATCTATATTTGAATTTGAATTGCTTAACTTCATGACATTAAAAAAGCTGAAATTTGAATCACATAATTTGAATTTGTATTGTTCTATATGAATCATTGCATTGAACAACTGAATCTGATTGTAATTGTAATTTTTATTTTATTTTATTATAGTTTGGAACTGAACATTCACTTCTCTACAATTCAAATTCATTCAGCAAAATTCAATTTCAATTTTCTTCGACGAAGATACACAGAACGCCTCTTCGGCAATCAGCCTCGTTTTTTTTATACATTTGTTGCCACCCGGTTGCCATAGTCGCCTCTTCAGGCCAATCAGCACCCTTCCGTTCCTTCCTCCTTCTTGCTAACTTGCCACCTGGTTTCCATTCGCCACGAAACGGAGGCAGAAGTTTGACTGGCTTGACGATGGATGAGGCTGGAACGGAACGGAAGTGCTGATTGGCTGAAGAGGCGCTATGGCAACCGGGTGGCAACAAATGCCGAAGAGGCGCTCCGAGATCTTCGTCGCAGAAAATTGAAATAGAATTTTGTGAACTGAATTTGAATTGTGAGAACTGAATGTTCAGTTCCAAACTAATAAATTAAATTTCAATTTCAAGATTCAGTTGTTCAATGCAATGATTCATACTGAACAATACACATTCAAATTATGTGATTCAAATTTAGTTTTTTAATGCAATGATTCAAGTTAAGCAATTCAAATTCAAATATAGATAATTCAAATTCAGTTTCTGGTGGCACATATTTCAGCCCATAGCCTTCTTTTTAGTAATGACCAGTTTGACCATAGATACATAACACAGACATTTAGTTTCTGAGCACAAGTGAATTGAATTTTGACTTTAAATAAATATCAGCACCTTTTGTTATCATGAGGCCATGAGATAATTCCGTTGTAAGATCATGAGACATCCTGTATGGGTTAATTTGATGATGGGGTTAACCATAAAATTCAACGTTCATTTCAATATTTGACAATGGTAATGATATGGTGGGACCAAAGATATTCACATTGACTTTAAATGGACTTTATTTCAGAAAAACAGTCAGAAGATGACTTGCCTTTTAGCCAGTGAGTTTTATTTTATTGTATTTTCTTTTTTGAGTCGTTGAAAAGTAACTAAAATTGTAATTTGTAAATTCTTACTTTTATATATTCAGTTTCACACCCATTGTATTATGTTTATTGAAAAGAGGAAAGGCACTGACAGTATGGGTGGTACCATTTTAAACCAGTTTTACTGTGAATACAAGATTTACCAAAGGAGGTCTGCTTCAGAGACACGCTGCCTCGGAGCAAAAGAAAAGCGATTGAGAGGCTGTTTGAAATGGAAATAACTGTAGAATAATGAACCTGGCACACATTTCTTTATTTCTGTTTAATTTCTATGTTCTTCAGTTACTTTTTAAACACAGTTATAGTTCACAGAATTATATTAATATTATTCTGCACTGCACTTATTTGGGTTAAAGACAGTTCTGCATTTGTGTTGTAGCCTTACTTTAGATTGGTGATTTCTCTGAAGGTGGGTTTCTTTGGGATGGATTGACGTTTTTAAGGATTGTTTTTGTACAGTTTTTTTTTTCATCTCAGTTTATTTTATAAAACATTTCTCCTGTGATTTTAAAATGTACAGTCTGCAATTATATGCTTTTAGAAAGTAAAAAAAAAAAACATTTGTAGAATTTTGTTAGTCGTCTTATTTGGAATAATGCTTTTATTACAAGTTTACTGTTTTGTGTGAAGGAAGGTTGTGTTGTGAAGCTCTAGCTGCCAGTGACTGGTGCTGGAACTATGAATAACTGGAGGATTTGTTCTGCTGTAAGTCTTAAAGTGCTGCAGTAAAACAAGGGTGGCACACCAAGATAAACTGCAAAGCTAGTGGTCAAACACACCACTCTCCATATGTGACCCAGTTTACTGGTTACACTCAACAACACAAACCATCAAACTACTGCAGCATGTCAGAAGTGGTGTGAACTTTTCATCAGGTTTGGAGTAGCTGTGTCATCACCAAAAGGTCAGAAATGTGAAATAACAATCCAAAGTCAATTATTCAATGTTTCACTGGGCTTTGTGAACAAAATGAAACATTTTCCTGAAGTTTCATATGGAAAATCTTTTTCTTTTTTTTCTATTTTTTCTATTATGTGGGGAGCTTCTTGACCATCTATATAGTAGAACTTGAGAGCAGCATGTGACAGAAATGTCTTCAGGGCAATGACGTAGACACTATGTCCAAACCTGAAAGTGAAAACACTGACAACAGTGATGAAGAGTGTTGGCCAGAAAAACAAAGAATAGTCTAGTCGTAATTTCTTGAACCCAGAAATGTTGAGTACCCTAAAGTTTTATTGCAGAAATTTCATCCATAGGCCTAATGGATGGAATTTAACTTGGTTGCTAAAAGATGCATTTCAACTGATGCCAACCTTCTTGTGTGTGTGTGTGTGTGTGTGTGTGTGTGTGTGTGTGTGTGTGTGTGTGTGTGTGTGTGTGTGTGTGTGTGTGTGTGTGTGTGTGTGTGTGTGTGTGTGTGTGTGTGTGTGTGTGTGTGTGTGTGTGTGTGTGTGTGTGTGTGTGTGTGTGTGTGTGTGTGTGTGTGTGTGTGTGTGTGTGTGTGTGTGTGTGTGTGTGTGTGTGTGTGTGTGTGTGTGTGTGTGTGTGTGTGTGTGTGTGTGTGTGTGTGTGTGTGTGTGTGTGTGTGTGTGTGTGTGTGTGTGTGTGTGTGTGTGTGTGTGTGTGTGTGTGTGTGTGTGTGTGTGTGTGTGTGTGTGTGTGTGTGTGTGTGTGTGTGTGTGTGTGTGTGTGTGTGTGTGTGTGTGTGTGTGTCTGTATCTGTATGCAAATCAGCACATATTTGATGAGATATGGCCTCATTTGCATATGTAAACATTAAAATAAAAAATACATGCAATACATTCTTTTCTCATCTTAACATAAGTAATCAACTGAGAAAGTTTCATGGTGATATCTATTTTTTATTTTTTTTTACCTTATTCACCTGTGGTGTCTTGACTTTATTGGCTTATTATGCAAATTGCCCAAAGTGCAACTTTTAGCAACCAAGTTGAATTCCATCCATTAGGCCTATAGATGACATTTCTGCAATAAAACTTAAGGGTTTCTGGGTTTACTATTGGGCCTATGGGGATTATGACTGGACTAGAGTAGCAGTTCCTCACCTGTCTCTTTGCAGTAGTGACGGTGTAGCTGAGGATGATCCAGCTCACATGGCTTCACCCTGTTCTGGTCAGACCTCCCCAGAGGGGACCTAGGTAGTCGGCTTTTCAGTAAAGCTGTATGATGACCGTAGATCTCATGGGTCACACACACAGAGATACACAGAGATCTATCTTTGTGAGGACTCTATTCATCCAATGCATTCCCTAGACCTCTAACCTTTACCATCACAACTGAAGTCCTAACCTTCCAACATTTTTAGGGCCTTTGAGGAAGTGAGTTCCACCTGAAATGTCCTCACTCAGTTAGTAAAGAAATAATTCTGGTCCTCACCATGATTGGAGTACAAGTACACACACACACACACACACACACACACTACCTTGTCCTTCTATCTTTGTGAGGACTCTATTCATCCAATGCATTCCCTAGACCTCTAACCTTTACCATCACAACTGAATGCCTAACCACCTAACCCAAACCTAATTATAACCTGAACCTTAAAATCAAATCTTAACCCTCAAACAGGCCTTTAAAGACAAAATGTCCTCAGTTTGCTGGTTAAAGCCATGGTCCTCACTGTGTAGGAAGTACAAGAAGACACAAACACACATCCTTGTACTTCTATCTTTTTGAGGACACATCATTAATGTAATTAATTTGTAGCCCCTGACCCTAACCTAAACCTGAAACTGAAACCAAGTCCTAACCTTCCAACATTTTTAGGGCCTTTGAGGAAGTGAGTTCCACCTGAAATGTCCTCACTTCACAACAATGTCCTCTCTCAGTTAGTTAAGAAATAATTCTAGTCCTCACTATGATTGGAGTACAAGTACACACACACAAAATCACTGGCCATTTCAATAGATACACCTTGCTAGTGTCAGGTTGCACAACTGCCTCAACAAGGTGCTGGAAACATTCCTCAGAGATTTTGGTCAATATTGGCTTTGTGGCATCACAGTTACTGCAGATTTGTTGGCTGTACATCCATGACGCCAATCTCCCATTCCACCACATCCCAAAGGTGTTCTGTTTGATTGAGATCTGGTGACTGTGGAGGCCACTGGAGCACAGTGAACACATTTTCATGTTCCAGAAACCAGAGTGTGCCAAGAAAATATCCCACACACCGTTACACCACCAGCAGCATTAATACAAGGCAGGATGATCCACTGTTTCATGTTCATGCCCAATTCTGACTCTTCCATCTGAACGTCACAGAGGAAGTCCAGACTCAACAAACCAGGCAACACTTTTCCAATCAAATCAAATCAAATCAAATCAAATCAAAATTACTTTATTTATCCCCGAGGGTAAATTCAGTTAGTCTGGTAGAATCTCTGTTAGAATGAGACAGCCTGATGTCTGTATGAGAGAAGGATCTTTTGAATCTCTCCGTCCTGGAACAGAGAGAGAGGAACCGTCCACTGCTGTTGTTTTGGTCCATAAAGGTTTTGTGTATCAGATGATCTGGTATTTCAGGGTGGCCTCCAACATGTTGACAGGTCATCTCTCCACCACCTCCTCCAGTGTGTCCAACCTGGCTCCAACCACAGAACCAGCTCTTTAGACCAGTCTGATCATCTGTGTGTGATGCTGCCTCCCCAGCAGATTGCAGCATAAAACAACACACTACCACCACAGACTGATAAAACATCTGCAGCATCGCACTACACATGTCCAGAGATCTGAGCTTCAAGAAGAAAAAGAGGCGCTGCCCCTTTTTGTAGAGAGCGTCTGTGTTTAGGGACCAGTCCAACTTATTATCCAGGTATACACCTAGATACTTGGCACCACCTCCATGTCCACCCCACAGGTATTCACTGGCTGAATTGGGGGCAAGGCAATTTTTCCAATCTTCTTTTTTCTAATTTCGGAGAGCCTGTGCAAGTTAAAGCTTCAGTGAGCTGACAGGAGTGGCACAGGTGTGGTATTCAACTGCTGCAGTGGCACTGATTTAAGGTTTCATGTGTCAAAAAAAGAGAAGAAAAAGGTTGACTGTGTATAAAGTTACCAAAAATAATGACATGACATTTCTATCAATCAATCAGAGTTTATTTGTATAGCAGTTTTCATACAAGAGAGATGCAACACAAAGCACTTTACATAAAAAAGGAGAAAATAACAATAATAATAATAATAAAAAGAAAACGAAACATAGAAACAAGCAATCAACTTCCGCCCATCCCCAACCCTCCACCCCACCTACCTTCATCCCACCCATCCTATTAAAAGCGCCATCTCAACATGGAACAGTGAGGAAACACTGGAGGCAGGTTAGAAATAAATTAGAAAAAAAATAAAGTAAGATAAGATCAAATAAAATAAAATTACTAATTAAATTGGCATCACTGCATGATTGTAGGTTGTTTTTTCATGGACCAGAGTGGTATGTAAAAAAATATGTGATGCACTGACAAAAAAAAAAAAAACATTAATAAACTAATAATTGCTGTAGTATTGCACAATACTTAAAATGGAGCACTTAATGCATGCCATGTCCAACAGAGTGGGCAAGTAAAGTCTGTTCCTAAAGAAGAGTGAATGCGCATTGAAAAATCCTGACTTGGTTTCTTCTTCTAGACTCCTTCTATCCTTTCATGCATGACTTATGATCCCAACAGGTAGTATTGTTCTATCATAAAGCTTCAACATTGTGTTTACAGCAACACACAACATGTCTCCTGGCATGTGCACAGTGTCTGGTGAGTAGAGTAAATGTTGCAGTTGTATCTTGGTCCTGTTGAGCCGTGAGCACATCAGTGGTGACAGGGCAGCCGAGCTCATAGTGCGCTACAGAGAAACAGCTTTGTCTGCAGGACGCCGACTAAACCTCCCACTCCAGTCTGTCCAGGCCCTGTCTGCTGAGCTCACTGTCATTCCTCACATTCCTTCAGCCTCTCTGCACAGCCACAGTTAAAGGGCTTGTCCCTCTAAATATTGCAGTTAGAGCACACTCCTACAGAAAATCAGCTTTTTTTATATACACAGAAATGACCAAACATGGATGTGTCAGCTGGTCAGTCGTTTCAGGAACCTCGGTCCTGAGCCTTACAACTAGCAAAATAACTATGATCTTTTTGATTAAATGAATCCTATTTCTTTCTGGGATCTCGGGATCTCTTTTCAAGCACCACTATCAGGTTACATTTCTTTCTAACAAACAACATGACCAATAATGGAATCTCCTCTTGTAGTGGGGCGGATTAGCTGAACAATCGTTCACTTTGAGATAAAAGCATGAAATTTGGTAGATGTGTTGGTGAATATGTTTCAAACAAATCTGGATATTGGGCCACCTCAAAAGCGCCCCCTAGTGGCCGTGGCAGGCATTTGTCATACAAATAAATCAATGATGAATAAAAACTGCCCTTTTAATAATACCAACTGGTGATGAATTGTATATTGTTGGAAAGCCTGATTAGTCACCTTTACAACGAGGTACAGCTTGTAAGGATCGTGCATTCATGGAATGAGCAACGGGGCTAAACGTGTGGGTAGCACCCCCCAAAAATGTGCATCCCCTGTGGGGCGGATTGGCTCAATAAATCACAAGAATTGTTTATTTTGTGTTTATTTTCCTGCCCTACCACAATCGGGCTAGCCATCGAGCTAGCTAGCAAATGAGCTAGCTAGCATTTGCTTCCTGGGACAAGCAGTGCAGTGGACTGTCCATCAAGGTATGTCTAAATATTTTATTTCACCTGTTATAATTATGAATAAAATATGTTATGAACATCATAAAGGCTAAAGAGAAAAACAATCATCATGGGCCTTGGCGGAAAAGTTAATTAGCAAGATAGCAAAAATAGGTACTAGTTAAGCTAGCTAGTTAGCTTGGAACATGTATCAGTGGCTGTTGGGTGTGAAAGCTTAATAAGACACTGTTAAATTATGTCCTGTGGAATGTGGACATCCCTCTCTGCGCACACACACACACACACACACACACAGGCACACACACACTATATGTAATATGTCTCCTTTGCCCATGTGGTTCTTTTTTTCTTTTTTTAAATGTATTTTATAACTCCATCACAGTTAGTCAGGCGGCTTAGGACCAGATTTGAGAAGAAAGGGGACACACCGGACAAAAGCACCAACATTTTGCTCTCTATGGTTTCAACTTTTGGTAGGAGCCACTTCATCAAGATTGCAGATAGGAGACGGCAGCCATATAAGCCATAAGTCTATGAGAACCAATATATCTTCCAAGCCACTTAGAAGGTCAATCTTGGTGTCAAAATATACATTTTCTGGGTCAAAGAATCATTTAAAGCTATTGAGAATAACACTGGATGACTCACTGTAAATAATTTGTTGATCAAGATCTGACATGAGATGAAAGCGTACCCTTGATTTTTTTGAGCAGTGTACATGGCAGCTAATCCACACTCTCCCGTGAACATTGATTCCAAACAGTTTCAACTCAGGATTCCCTGCTGCAGCACTTGAAGCGAGTTGCCCAGTCTGAGTGAAAATGAACATATCTATTTGATCAAATAATCATCTAGCGATATTCTCAATAGCTTTAAATGATTCCTGGACCCAGAAAATGTATATTTTGACACCAAGATTGACCTTCTAAGTGGCTTTGGAAGATATAGCATTTCTCATAGTCTTTATATGGCTGCCATCACCGCAATCTTGATGAAGTGGCTCCTACTAAAAATTGAAACCTATAATGATAGAGAGTATGTGGAAAAAATGTGGTGCTCTTGTCCGGCGTGTCCCCTTTATTTGGCTAAGCCGCCTGACTAAGTCACACACCTCAGTACAAGGATTTTGCCAGAAAGAGTAACCTGCTACAAGTAACCCTAGTAGAATTTTTAAAATGTATGATAAATAAATAAATGTGTTTTGTTTTTATTGTTGCAGGTCATACAATATTGAAAATTATTTTTTCTTTTTAAGGAGCAACAGAAGAATACAAGCCAAAGAGGATGCCGTAGCCTGTGAATGGGAATATCAAGACCTAATAAAATGTTATACAAAGTTAATGTTCTTTTCTATTAGACTGTAATAAAGCTTTTGTCACTTTAACATGTCTCTAAATTATATTTGTGGTGCTGAAAACATGAAACAGCAGCTGTAGGGTAGGCAAAGCATTCCTCGCCAGTAACCACCGCTTTTAAATGGCCATTTTTAAAAATGGCCGCCACAGCCATCAGAATTTTTTTTGAGATGGCCCAATATCCAGATTCATTAAACATGTATTCAGCAATGAGTGTACCAAATTTGATGCTTTTATCACAAAATGAACGATTGTTCAGCTAATCCACCCCACTACACAGGGGATGCACATTTTTGGGGGTTGCTACCCACACGTTTAGCCCCGTTGCTCATTCCATGAATGCACGATCCTTACAAGCTGTACCTCGTTGTAAAGGTGACTAATCAGGCTTTCCAACAATATACAATTCATCACCAGTTGGTATTATTAAAAGGGCAGTTTTTATTCATCATTGATTTATTCATATAACAAATGCCTGCCACGGCCACTAGGGGGCGCTTTTGAGGTGGCCCAATATCCAGATTTGTTCGAAACATATTCACCAACACATCTACCAAATTTCATGCTTTTATCACAAAGTGAACGATTGGTGTAAAATATTGAGCTAATCCACCCCACTATTGAGGATACTTCTACTGCTGTAGATATTCCATAATCCTTCTCATAGTTGTTGGTGCCCTTCTGACTCATTGTCTAGTTCCACTCTTAATCCAAAATGTCCAATTGTGCAAATGTAGGTTTGAAATGTAAAAAAAAAAAAAAAAGAACTCCAAAAATTGGTTTGACTTGTGTTATTTTGAGGTTTTATAATAATGGCAAGACAAATTAATGATGCATAAAACGTTTTGGAAAAAAACAAAAAGATATCTACAAGGCATCTACACCTCCTAATTTTCTCAGGTTTGTGAGATGTTGGAGCCTGCCACCTACTATCACTGTTCCCCACACTTTATAACAGAATGGTTGAGTCTTATTTTCAGAATCATAACCGGTTTATTGGAATTTGCCTTGGGCTCAGCCTTAGAGATAAGGTGAGGAGCTCAGACATCTGGAGGGAGCTCGGAGTAGAGCCGCTGCTCCTTCGCGTTGAGAGGAGCCAGTTGAGGTGGTTTGGGCATCTGGTAAGGATCCTCCTGGGCGCCTCCTGTTAGAGGAGTTCCAGGTCCAACTGGTAGGAGGCCCCGGGGAAGACCCAGAACACGGTGGAGGGATTATATTGGGAATTCTTTAACACCGAGGAATGCAGCATCGGGAGCAATTTTGGGGTTCAGTATCTTGCTCAAGGATACATCGACATGTAGCTGCTATGGTGCCATGGTCAGGGATTGAACCACCAACCTTCCGGTTACTGGACGAACGCTATACCAACGGTTACTGGACGAAAGCCTCGGGGTCCCCCAGGAGGAGCTGGACGTTGTGGCTGGGGAGAGAGGCACCTGGAATGCCCTGCTTATTCTGCTGCCCCCGCAACCCAGCCCTTGATAAGCGGAGGAAAATGGATGGATGGGTGGACCAATTTAACCTAGGTGCATGTCTAGACAGACAGAACCCAAGCTGACACAGGGAGAACATGCAAACTCCACACAGAAGAGCTGCAGGCCAGAGTCAAACCAGCCTCATCTTGCTACACTAGTAGTTCTCAACCTTTTTGAGTCGCGACCCCCAATATAACATGAATGTTGTCCGCGACACCCGCTTACTGAACAGAATCTCATAGTTCAGATCATACAAACTCAGTTGATAAAACACATTTTGGACAAATAATGAAGCACAAAAAAGAAACCAAATGTCTAAAAAAAGACACAAAATGTTTAAAAAAAAGAAACAAAATGACCAAAAAAGACACAAATTGACCAGAAAATGATCAAAAAAAGACACAAAGTGACCAGAAAAGACACAAAATGACCAAAAAAGACACAAAATGACAAAAAAAAGACACAAAATGACCAAAAACGACATAAAATGAATAAAAAGACACAAAATGTCTCAAAAAAGACACAAAATGACCAAAAAAGGAAACAAATTGACCACAAAATGATCAAAAAAGACACAAAATGACCAGAAAAGACATGAAATGACCAAAAAGACACAAAATGACCAGAAAAAGACACAAAATGTCTAAAAAAAAGACACAGAATGACCAAAATGATTTGGCGACCCCCAGAAATCATCTCGCGACCCCAATTGGGGTTGGGACCCCAAGGTTGAGAACAGCTGTGCTACACCACCGTGTAGCCCACATAGAATTAGAATACGTTACACGGGTCTGCAGGCTCCTGGAGGTTTGGGATAACTAACTGGTCATTAGGGTCTCACTGATCATTCATGAAATATTTCACAGAAATTTGGGGAAATATTGATTGATTGTTATTATGCCAAAAGGGAAACTGAATGTGTGAACATGCACAAATAGCAGTGAGAGCTCACATGACAGACAGAAGAACACACTGCAGCAACAAGCAGCTGCAGTCTGTAGGCAGTGCATCAAAACTAATATGAGCATAAGTGCAGACAAAACAACAGCAATAAATAATACATGATATTGTACAGAACAAGCTGAAGGATTTTTTTTATTACATCTTAATTGCTGAAGTGCAAGAAATACATCATGTACAGTGCTTTTCTAATTTCATGCTCAGTTTAATTTACACCATCAAACAGACCATTTATGAAGATACAATTGGTTGAGGATAAGTTGAGAGTAGTGCTTTGATTTGTGGATAAATTGAGAAACAAATGAGGTGAAACAATTTGTCCCAAAAGCCCTCGTGATCAGCAGCAGCTACAGTACAGCAGGTTATTGATGCTAACAGTCATTTCCACTGGAGGTGTGGGTCTGGTTCAAGTGAAGGACTGGAATCATTTGAATGCGAGGCTTCAGTTTCCATAGTGATGCAGAGGTTTTTATAGATCCCAGTACTCCCTTTAACAACAGTTTGACATGCTCCACACACACACACACACACACACACACACACACACACACACACACACACACACACACACACACACACACACACACACACACACACACACACACACACACACACACACACACACACACACACACAGAGAAATGTCTTTGATGTTAGCTTGGACTGAATTTGAACCCACCATCCTCTGGTACGATGGTACAACACAGACATCAGCAGCAGCTTCATCTTCTTAAAGGAGGAAGAGAAAAGAGAAATAGTGGTGTGCTCAATGTTCCGGGACTATTATATCCATATATAGTCCAGCTCTATATCAAAGTGTGTTTCTAGTTGTCAGGGAGTACTGCTGTATTATGTAAAAAGTTGTATAAAGCCTTCTTTGTCACCAACGGGAAGTCTTATAAGTTGCCTCAAGTGATGTCAAGAGTTTGAAAGTTAAAAAAAAAAATCTGGGCATGTAGAGTTACCAGACCTCTGCTCATCTCAATTTTTTTTTTTTTTATTACTTTATTGCAGGTTATGGGATTACAAATATTAGCAGCTTCATCACATATTCAATTCATCCTGCCACATTTATGGATTTTTTACAAGAGGCAGTGCCAAAATAATTAAAAAAAACAAGTTAATAAATATTCATGTTTAATTGTTTGCTTATTTCATTGAGGAAAAGAAAGAGACGAAAAGAGAAAAATAAAAATTCTAAACGGTTCTAGTTTTCCACTCCATTTATTTCCATTACCCATTTACTCCAGTTTCTTTTAAATTCTTCTCTGTTTCTCAACTTATAGGTGATTCTTTCCATTTCCAGCAAAGATCAGGCTACGTCACAGACAGTGACACCATGACATCTGACCAATCAGTATGATAATAATATAATAATATTAACTTTATTGACCTCGACCTCAAATGTAAAAATGAAAAATTTAGAAAAAAAATCTGCAAGAAAAAGTCGTACAAACAGAGTTGTTCTTCAGTGACTTTGCAAATTTACTAGATTAAAGTGGCAAATCTACAAGAAAAAAAGTTGCAGATTTAAGAGATTTAAAGTAGCAAATCTGTGCGAAAAAAGTCACAGATTTAAGAGATTTAAAGTAGCAAATCTGTGTGAAAAAAGTCGCAAATTTACGAGGAAAAAAAGCAACTTTTTTCTCGCAGATTCACCACTTTAATTCTCATAAATCTGCGCATTTTTTATCGTAGATTTGCCACTTTAATCTTGTAAACTTTTTCTCTAAATATTACCCCCCTCCCCCGGGTCTGTACGTTGTTTTTTTTACACATTCTGGCAGTATGTAATATCCTCCAATATTCTCTAGGGTTGAAATTTGGAATTTGCAAGTATTTCACTGAGTGCCCTATTAAGGGTTAACTGGAGCTATGACTGCGTATCAGAACTCACTGAGTTGAATCACGGCTGAGCTTTCAGTGCTGCTCGCTAAGTGAACTGAGAACAGTCATTCAATAATAAGCCAATGAGCTGAGAATTTATTTGGATAAAGCTTAGGTTTGCAAACAATCACATAATATCACCACACCTAATTTTGTGTGCTTGCTTGCAAAAGCACACTAACTACTATTCACCGGGCTTATTCTTCTTCTTTTTATTATTCCGTGTCATTTTTCGGTCGACTACTCCTCCCAGAGTTTTGGCCGCACATACACAAAAAAGGTATCGACCGGCTCACCCATGACAAGTGTGCTATTGCTTTTCTAAGGGTTTTGACAAACGGTTTGCAAATTATTGGGCAAAAACACGTCAAAAAATTTTGTAACCCTATGGCAGCTATTCTCAACCCCCAATTTAACATGCATGTTGTCAGCGACCCCCGCTCACTGAACACAATCTCACACGCACAGTACAGATCACCCAAAAAAGAAACAAAATGACCACAAAGACACAAAATGACCAAAAAAAGAAAACAAAATGACAAAAAAACACAAATTGACCAAAAAAAGACACAAAATGACCAAAAGACACAAAATGACCAAAAAAAGAAAACAAAATGACCAAAGATGACACAAATTGACCAAAAAAAGACACAAAATTACCAAAAAAAGACACAAAATTACCCAAAAAAGAAACAAAATTACCAAAAAGACACAAAATGACCAAAAAAAGAAAACAAAATGACCAACAAAGACACAAATTGAACAAAAAAAGACACAAAATGACTAAACAAGACACAAAATGACCAAAAAAGAAAACAAAATGACCAATGTCCAGGCCGCAAATTTCACTCTACAGAAATAATTTATACATAGAAACGTCGGAAAATTTGTCCTCTCACTCACAATCCTCTGGTAAAGCTGTCAGAGTTATAGTTTGGGCGTAGGACACACAAAAGCGCCACCAACACGCACCAACTGCCTCATTGGCTTCCATATTAAAAACGCAGGAAGATTTCTGAAAAAGGAGATCTAACAGTTTTTTTTAGATCGCTCTAACAAAGCTATTTTTTCATCTTTCATCAAAAAAAAAACATATGTAGATGTTCAGGAAGAACTCAGGACGCTCAAAGTGAAGTCGGATCAATGATAGGTATTATGGTTTTGCCAAAAATGCTTTCTGTTCGAGGCCAGAATTTCCAGTTTGTCGACCTCTGGCTGCTCAGTGTGGCGGAACTGTCTCCACCGTCAGTTAATTTCAGTTGATTGCTCTGCTCTGATTGGTCGACTCCACCTGGCCACCTGGTTGCTTAACTACCAAAGCCCCCCCCCTCCTCCAACACAGACATCTTTACTCTAACTCAGCAGTTCCCAAACGTTTTTAGCTGCGCACCCCCTTCTATGTCCCAACCGTGTTGACGCACCCCCAATCCCCCACACCTTCAAAAAAAACAAAATGCAATAAGCTTTTTCATAGCCATATTAAAGGCGGCATGTTTAATCATGCTTAAATGAGAACACATATAATAAAATAATCACCATCACAACAATGCGGTCTCGCATTTGAATTAACCTGAACACAGTTTCAATATAATGCAACAAAGTTATGCGCAAGCTTACACTTTTAAGAGCAAAGAGGATGATGACAGGCTCAGGATCAGAGGCAGAAAGCACATAAGTTGGGGAAAATGTTATAATATTTTGAGCCGCGTTGAACAAAAATTGCAGCAAGTTTAAATGAGCGTGGAGCTGAACAACCCGTCATAATCGTATCATCATCATAATCATCAATCATAACACAGGTTGGAAAAATGGAAGAAGATAACTTCTTCTACACTTCATTTGAAGATGAAGTGCATTTAGAATAGCCTGCATTTATTTATTAATTAATATTACAGTTTTTGATTTTACATTTTACAAAGGAAATGTTAATTTTCACTTCTTTATTGTGTGGGGGGAAAAAATTGAATTGTGTTATTATCAGACCGCCATTACATTTTTCATCTCGCACACCCCCTAGCGGAAGCTCGCGCACCCCCAGGGGTGCATGCACCACACTTTGGGAATCCCTGCCCTAGACAATAACAGGTTGTCTTACATAGTTTTTGCTGCTTCTTCTAGGGTGGGTAGATAGATATCTTATCTTATTAGGTGAACGGCCATGCATTCATATATTTTTTTCTCATGATAACGAGTTAATTTCATTTGTTTTCTCGAGATAATGAGATAATTTTCTGGAGATCTGTAGTCCAGACACGTAGCCAGCAAAGGGCCCGCCCATTATACTCACTGGCCCACCCAGCCAAGTATGATAAAAACATATTTTGTTACAAAAAAATATAAACATGTATGTAACAAAGGAAATAAATGTATAATTGTATTTGTAACCCAGCCCATGTGGGATGAGCCTCTCCACACCCTGGAACTCTGCGATGTGTTGTTTATGATGTAGGAGGAGGGACCAGTCGGACATGGGTGGTCGTTATATTTGCGGCTCAACTATAGCACATGACACAGAAATGCCGTGCCACCCACCTTCCTACAAGTGCTGATTGCACTTAGATTTTTATGATTTTCATGCTTTATTTCTTACAGTATTAAACGGTAGATAAGGTGCCAACGGACAGCATAACATAGGCCTGCATCAGACAGAATTCTCACATTAACAGCAAGTGGTTTCAGTACCACGGACAGCTCATGCGTAACAGAAAATGCGCAGATCATAGCCTACGGCAACCAGTTAGTGTGGAAACCAGTAAGGACACAACACCGGCCTTTAGACTTTCTGTTTTCTCACGCCAGTGTTAACTTGTACTGTTTAAGATTGAGCTGCCAGCCGTTCACAGCCGTGTTCACATTGTTTTATAAATGTGGTTCATATCAGACTGCTTGTGAACTTACAGTCCTGAATTGTGACCACTGTGAAATGCGACATGACTGTTCAGCCTGAGGTTGCATTGGAAAACATCAGAAATATATCCGATTTAGGATCACAAAGAGACCCGGTTCTGATTTGAAAAAAATTTGATTCCATGTGATCTGTGCTGCATACTGTACAAAACAAAACAAAAACAGACACATATAAGCCAAAAAAAAAAAAAAAAAACAGATTTGGGCCACTTTTGCTTGCAGTAGCCGATGTTTTGTGGCAATCTGCCATAAAAATTGTCTGCTTTATTTGAGTCTATATTTTAATATTCAAAATCCACACCCCAGTCAACTCTCCCTTGTTAAGCCAATAGGAATCTGGCATTCATTGACTTTATTCTTTAAATACTCGGCAAAAAAAAGATAGCTGTGTAATTTACCATACCCTGGACCAGTAGTTCTCAACCTTTTTGAGTCGCGACCCCAAATTTAACATGCATGTTGTCTGTAACCCCCCCTCACTGAACAGAATCTCACAGTTCAGATCATACAAACTCAGTTGATGCGACAAACTTTGGACAAATAATGAAGCAGAGAACAACTAAAACATATCTCTGTCTGTGCATTTATATATTTTTTTTTATATTTTATTGTTAGTTTTAATCTAAGTCCTTTGCTATAAGTTTAAAGGTCCATTCTGACCTCCTGAGTGTGCAACAGTCAACTTCAAGCCAGAGACTCCTTGGAAAGTAATAACTTGCTACTTTGGGATTTGTCACAAAATTACCCAAAAAAGAATCAAATTGACCTCAAAATGACACAAAATGATAAAAAAAGACATAAAAAAACATAAAACGACCAAAACATTACATAAAATTAAGCAAAAAGGGACTCAAATTGACTACAAAATGACCACAAATAGACACAAAATGACCAGAAAAGACACAAAATTACCTAAAAAAGACACAAAATTACCCCCCAAAAAAAGACACAAAATTACCAAAAAAGACAAAAAAAAAAAAAAAAAAAAAAAGACACAAAATGACTAAAAAAACACAAAATTACCAAAAAGACTAAAACATATGAACACTTTAACACAGTGGAGACAGAGCTGACTTCCAAAATGATTTGGCGACCCCCAGAAATCATCTCACGACCCCAATTGGGGTCGGGACCCCAAGTTTGAGAATAGCTGCCCTGGACAACAGGCTCCCCGTGGTGGTAGCCACAAGAACATATTGAATTCTTCAGACCCCGGGAATGAGAGGTTCGCTCAAACACAATGGCTCTAATTGATATTTATTTATGTGATGGTGACTCTCTAACTGCTCAGTTGTAACCTCCTGTCCCTTGGAAGAATTGCAACATTCAGTTCACAAAGTAGAAGTAATGGTGTGGGACATGAAAATTGAAAAGGAACATATACCATAGTTAAATCAACCTCTGATGGAAATCAGACATGACATTAATGACAGTCAGGAACATGGATACCGGAATACAAAGGAGTTTTTGGTCCAAAATACAGAGTACCTTAGAGATCAGCTCAGAGACACTATGAAATGGCCACAACAGCATCACTCAAAACTCTTAAAGATATACATTGGGTTCTGTCCACCGTGGTTGAGATAATCCGCCGGCTGCAGGAAGAAATAACTTCTTGTAGCCTTAAGCTACACAGTGTCTATGAGGAGGTTACTGCAGTAAGACAACCACTCTACATGATTTTACTTCAATCCAATCCACTTTATTTGTATAGCACATTTAAACAACAAAAACATCTCCAAAGTGCTGTACATAGAATCAACAATAAAACAAACATTTCCATATAACAATCAGCAATAAATAATAAGTGTATTACTCTAAAATTATGCTATAAATAAAACAATAAAATCAAACAGATAGTAAAATAAATAAAAGACATAGTTTGAAGTAGTCAAAGAAATAAAAGACACAGAGGACCACAAAACTCACGCAAAGTTAAAAAGCCAGGGAATAAAAATGGGTCTTAAGACGAGACTTAAAGCACTCCACCGTGGGGGCTGTTGGGACATGGAGGGGGAGGGCATTCCAAAGTCTGGGGACCACCACAGAGAAAGCCCTGTCCCCCCTGGTTTTAAATTTCGCTCTAGGCACCACGGGCTGGAGCTGGCCCTCGGACCTCAATTTGAGCGATGGAGTATAGATTTGGATGAGGTCCTTGATGTACTATGGGGTCAGTCCATTCAAAGCTTTAAAAACAAACAAGAAAATCTTAAGATCAATACGAAAATTAACAGGGAGCCAGTGCAAAGACATGAGGATTGGGGTATTTACTTACAGATATCGGTCACTTTGTCGGTGCTGGAAGTCAGATATCACAGAAGGCAAAGAAGCCTCTTTCATAGTGCCGTCCTGCAAATGTCCCGCTATATTGCCGGAAAGATCTGTCCCAGCTTTTCGCCTTAGGGCGTTCATAGTGATCCCACAAAGGCTTGATATTCGTGCCCTCTCATAGTGCAGTCCAGCGTCGTGGAACGAGGTGATCCATGTTTTGAAGCTGCCATCCACTGTGCCATCTTGGAACTCCTTCAGATGAAACCATCTAGCAAGTCTACATACCAGGATGTCTCTGAGAACTCCTTCCTGGAATGTTTAATGAGAATTCAATATCAGGATATCTTCAAAAAATACAAGACCTATAAAACAGTGCTTTGCTATATAGGTGTTGATTGGGCTCAGCTCTGCTAATAATACAAATTAAGAAAAGCAGGGAAATTGCAGCTTCATAAAGACCCTGGATTTCATGGGCTCTTTCTCATAGACTTCCAGAGGTAATGTGTACTCTGTTGTATTTATGGAGTATTACACCCATTCGGTTGAACTTTACAGAAGAGAGGGTGTCCAAGTCACTCACCAACAAATTATGTATCCTGTTACCCCTAAATTCCACTGCATGCATAATGGCTGCAGATCTGTCGGCGGAGCCAATACGCATTAATTATAATCACTGTGTGAGGTTCCACCGACTCCAGATCCACTGCGTAGTGAGTCCGTCGTCGCACCGCCATCCATCAGCCCTGGCAAAACTTGCACAGAGCTTCTATTTTTGACGGACGATGGAGCATGGCGCATCAATTCAGCACAGAAATGAGACCATGTGAACCAGTAACTCCGCCGTTGATACCATGTGAACCAGTAACTCCATGCGAACCTGCGACTGCTACTGAGACCATGCGAACCGGCGACTGCCACCGAGACCATGCGAACCGGCGACTGTGTCGCTGAGAGACCATGTGAACCGGTGACTCTGTCGCTGAGACCATGTGAACCAGTAACTCTGCCGCTGAGACCATGTGAACCAGTAACTTTGTCGCTGAGACCATGTGAACCAGTAACTCTGCCTCTGAGACCATGCAAACCAGTAACTCTCCCGCTAAGACCATGCGAACCGGCGACTGCCACTGAGACCATGCGAACCGGCGACTGCTACTGAGACCATGTGAACCGGCGACTGCCACCGAGACCATGCGAACCGGCGACTGTGTCGCTGAGAGACCATGTGAACCGGTGACTCTGTCGCTGAGACCATGTGAACCAGTAACTCTGCCGCTGAGACCATGTGAACCAGTAACTTTGTCGCTGAGACCATGTGAACCAGTAACTCTGCCTCTGAGACCATGCAAACCAGTAACTCTCCCGCTAAGACCATGCGAACCGGCGACTGCCACTGAGACCATGCGAACCGGCGACTGCTACTGAGACCATGTGAACCGGCGACTGCCACCGAGACCATGCGAACCGGCGACTGTGTCGCTGAGAGACCATGTGAACCGGTGACTCTGTCGCTGAGACCATGTGAACCAGTAACTCTGCCGCTGAGACCATGTGAACCAGTAACTTTGTCGCTGAGACCATGTGAACCAGTAACTCTGCCTCTGAGACCATGCAAACCAGTAACTCTCCCGCTAAGACCATGCGAACCGGCGACTGCCACTGAGACCATGCGAACCGGCGACTGCTACTGAGACCATGTGAACCGGCGACTGCCACCGAGACCATGCGAACCGGCGACTGTGTCGCTGAGAGACCATGTGAACCGGTGACTCTGTCGCTGAGACCATGTGAACCAGTAACTCTGCCGCTGAGACCATGTGAACCAGTAACTTTGTCGCTGAGACCATGTGAACCAGTAACTCTGCCTCTGAGACCATGCAAACCAGTAACTCTCCCGCTAAGACCATGCGAACCGGCGACTGCCACTGAGACCATGCGAACCGGCGACTGCTACTGAGACCATGTGAACCGGCGACTGCCACCGAGACCATGCGAACCGGCGACTGTGTCGCTGAGAGACCATGTGAACCGGTGACTCTGTCGCTGAGACCATGTGAACCAGTAACTCTGCCGCTGAGACCATGTGAACCAGTAACTTTGTCGCTGAGACCATGTGAACCAGTAACTCTGCCTCTGAGACCATGCAAACCAGTAACTCTCCCGCTAAGACCATGCGAACCGGCGACTGCCACTGAGACCATGCGAACCGGCGACTGCTACCGAGACCATGTGAACCGGTGACTGCCACCGAGACCATGCGAACCGGCGACTGTGTCGCTGAGAGACCATGTGAACCGGTGACTCTGTCGCTGAGACCATGTGAACCAGTAACTCTGCCGCTGAGACCATGTGAACCAGTAACTTTGTCGCTGAGACCATGTGAACCAGTAACTCTGCCTCTGAGACCATGCAAACCAGTAACTCTCCCGCTAAGACCATGCGAACCGGCGACTGCCACTGAGACCATGCGAACCGGCGACTGCTACTGAGACCATGTGAACCGGCGACTGCCACCGAGACCATGCGAACCGGCGACTGTGTCGCTGAGAGACCATGTGAACCGGTGACTCTGTCGCTGAGACCATGTGAACCAGTAACTCTGCCGCTGAGACCATGTGAACCAGTAACTTTGTCGCTGAGACCATGTGAACCAGTAACTCTGCCTCTGAGACCATGCAAACCAGTAACTCTCCCGCTAAGACCATGCGAACCGGCGACTGCCACTGAGACCATGCGAACCGGCGACTGCTACTGAGACCATGTGAACCGGCGACTGCCACCGAGACCATGCGAACCGGCGACTGTGTCGCTGAGAGACCATGTGAACCGGTGACTCTGTCGCTGAGACCATGTGAACCAGTAACTCTGCCGCTGAGACCATGTGAACCAGTAACTTTGTCGCTGAGACCATGTGAACCAGTAACTCTGCCTCTGAGACCATGCAAACCAGTAACTCTCCCGCTAAGACCATGCGAACCGGCGACTGCCACTGAGACCATGCGAACCGGCGACTGCTACTGAGACCATGTGAACCGGCGACTGCCACCGAGACCATGCGAACCGGCGACTGTGTCGCTGAGAGACCATGTGAACCGGTGACTCTGTCGCTGAGACCATGTGAACCAGTAACTCTGCCGCTGAGACCATGTGAACCAGTAACTTTGTCGCTGAGACCATGTGAACCAGTAACTCTGCCTCTGAGACCATGCAAACCAGTAACTCTCCCGCTAAGACCATGCGAACCGGCGACTGCCACTGAGACCATGCGAACCGGCGACTGCTACCGAGACCATGTGAACCGGCGACTGCCACCGAGACCATGCGAACCGGCGACTGTGTCGCTGAGAGACCATGTGAACCGGTGACTCTGTCGCTGAGACCATGTGAACCAGTAACTCTGCCGCTGAGACCATGTGAACCAGTAACTTTGTCGCTGAGACCATGTGAACCAGTAACTCTGCCTCTGAGACCATGCAAACCAGTAACTCTCCCGCTAAGACCATGCGAACCGGCGACTGCCACTGAGACCATGCGAACCGGCGACTGCTACTGAGACCATGTGAACCGGCGACTGCCACCGAGACCATGCGAACCGGCGACTGTGTCGCTGAGAGACCATGTGAACCGGTGACTCTGTCGCTGAGACCATGTGAACCAGTAACTCTGCCGCTGAGACCATGTGAACCAGTAACTTTGTCGCTGAGACCATGTGAACCAGTAACTCTGCCTCTGAGACCATGCAAACCAGTAACTCTCCCGCTAAGACCATGCGAACCGGCGACTGCCACTGAGACCATGCGAACCGGCGACTGCTACTGAGACCATGTGAACCGGCGACTGCCACCGAGACCATGCGAACCGGCGACTGTGTCGCTGAGAGACCATGTGAACCGGTGACTCTGTCGCTGAGACCATGTGAACCAGTAACTCTGCCGCTGAGACCATGTGAACCAGTAACTTTGTCGCTGAGACCATGTGAACCAGTAACTCTGCCTCTGAGACCATGCAAACCAGTAACTCTCCCGCTAAGACCATGCGAACCGGCGACTGCCACTGAGACCATGCGAACCGGCGACTGCTACTGAGACCATGTGAACCGGCGACTGCCACCGAGACCATGCGAACCGGCGACTGTGTCGCTGAGAGACCATGTGAACCGGTGACTCTGTCGCTGAGACCATGTGAACCAGTAACTCTGCCGCTGAGACCATGTGAACCAGTAACTTTGTCGCTGAGACCATGTGAACCAGTAACTCTGCCTCTGAGACCATGCAAACCAGTAACTCTCCCGCTAAGACCATGCGAACCGGCGACTGCCACTGAGACCATGCGAACCGGCGACTGCTACCGAGACCATGTGAACCGGCGACTGCCACCGAGACCATGCGAACCGGCGACTGTGTCGCTGAGAGACCATGTGAACCGGTGACTCTGTCGCTGAGACCATGTGAACCAGTAACTCTGCCGCTGAGACCATGTGAACCAGTAACTTTGTCGCTGAGACCATGTGAACCAGTAACTCTCCCGCTAAGACCATGCGAACCGGCGACTGCCACTGAGACCATGCGAACCGGCGACTGCTACCGAGACCATGTGAACCGGCGACTGCCACCAAGACCATGCGAACCGGCGACTGTGTCGCTGAGAGACCATGTGAACCGGTGACTCTGTCGCTGAGACCATGTGAACCAGTAACTCTGCCGCTGAGACCATGTGAACCAGTAACTTTGTCGCTGAGACCATGTGAACCAGTAACTCTGCCTCTGAGACCATGCAAACCAGTAACTCTCCCGCTAAGACCATGCGAACCGGCGACTGCCACTGAGACCATGCGAACCGGCGACTGCTACTGAGACCATGTGAACCGGCGACTGCCACCGAGACCATGCGAACCGGCGACTGTGTCGCTGAGAGACCATGTGAACCGGTGACTCTGTCGCTGAGACCATGTGAACCAGTAACTCTGCCGCTGAGACCATGTGAACCAGTAACTTTGTCGCTGAGACCATGTGAACCAGTAACTCTGCCTCTGAGACCATGCAAACCAGTAACTCTCCCGCTAAGACCATGCGAACCGGCGACTGCCACTGAGACCATGCGAACCGGCGACTGCTACTGAGACCATGTGAACCGGCGACTGCCACCGAGACCATGCGAACCGGCGACTGTGTCGCTGAGAGACCATGTGAACCGGTGACTCTGTCGCTGAGACCATGTGAACCAGTAACTCTGCCGCTGAGACCATGTGAACCAGTAACTTTGTCGCTGAGACCATGTGAACCAGTAACTCTGCCTCTGAGACCATGCAAACCAGTAACTCTCCCGCTAAGACCATGCGAACCGGCGACTGCCACTGAGACCATGCGAACCGGCGACTGCTACTGAGACCATGTGAACCGGCGACTGCCACCGAGACCATGCGAACCGGCGACTGTGTCGCTGAGAGACCATGTGAACCGGTGACTCTGTCGCTGAGACCATGTGAACCAGTAACTCTGCCGCTGAGACCATGTGAACCAGTAACTTTGTCGCTGAGACCATGTGAACCAGTAACTCTGCCTCTGAGACCATGCAAACCAGTAACTCTCCCGCTAAGACCATGCGAACCGGCGACTGCCACTGAGACCATGCGAACCGGCGACTGCTACCGAGACCATGTGAACCGGCGACTGCCACCGAGACCATGCGAACCGGCGACTGTGTCGCTGAGAGACCATGTGAACCGGTGACTCTGTCGCTGAGACCATGTGAACCAGTAACTCTGCCGCTGAGACCATGTGAACCAGTAACTTTGTCGCTGAGACCATGTGAACCAGTAACTCTGCCTCTGAGACCATGCAAACCAGTAACTCTCCCGCTAAGACCATGCGAACCGGCGACTGCCACTGAGACCATGCGAACCGGCGACTGCTACTGAGACCATGTGAACCGGCGACTGCCACCGAGACCATGCGAACCGGCGACTGTGTCGCTGAGAGACCATGTGAACCGGTGACTCTGTCGCTGAGACCATGTGAACCAGTAACTCTGCCGCTGAGACCATGTGAACCAGTAACTCTGTCGCTGAGACCATGTGAACCAGTAACTCTGCCTCTGAGACCATGCAAACCAGTAACTCTCCCGCTAAGACCATGCGAACCGGCGACTGCCACTGAGACCATGCGAACCGGCGACTGCTACTGAGACCATGTGAACCGGCGACTGCCACCGAGACCATGCGAACCGGCGACTGTGTCGCTGAGAGACCATGTGAACCGGTGACTCTGTCGCTGAGACCATGTGAACCAGTAACTCTGCCGCTGAGACCATGTGAACCAGTAACTTTGTCGCTGAGACCATGTGAACCAGTAACTCTGCCTCTGAGACCATGCAAACCAGTAACTCTCCCGCTAAGACCATGCGAACCGGCGACTGCCACTGAGACCATGCGAACCGGCGACTGCTACTGAGACCATGTGAACCGGCGACTGCCACCGAGACCATGCGAACCGGCGACTGTGTCGCTGAGAGACCATGTGAACCGGTGACTCTGTCGCTGAGACCATGTGAACCAGTAACTCTGCCGCTGAGACCATGTGAACCAGTAACTTTGTCGCTGAGACCATGTGAACCAGTAACTCTGCCTCTGAGACCATGCAAACCAGTAACTCTCCCGCTAAGACCATGCGAACCGGCGACTGCCACTGAGACCATGCGAACCGGTGACTGCTACCAAGACCATGTGAACCGGCGACTGCCACCGAGACCATGCGAACCGGCGACTGTGTCGCTGAGAGACCATGTGAACCGGTGACTCTGTCGCTGAGACCATGTGAACCAGTAACTCTGCCGCTGAGACCATGTGAACCAGTAACTTTGTCGCTGAGACCATGTGAACCAGTAACTCTGCCTCTGAGACAATGCAAACCAGTAACTCTCCCGCTAAGACCATGCGAACCGGCGACTGCCACTGAGACCATGCGAACCGGCGACTGCTACCGAGACCATGTGAACCGGCGACTGCCACCGAGACCATGCGAACCGGCGACTGTGTCGCTGAGAGACCATGTGAACCGGTGACTCTGTCGCTGAGACCATGTGAACCAGTAACTCTGCCGCTGAGACCATGTGAACCAGTAACTTTGTCGCTGAGACCATGTGAACCAGTAACTCTGCCTCTGAGACCATGCAAACCAGTAACTCTCCCGCTAAGACCATGCGAACCGGCGACTGCCACTGAGACCATGCGAACCGGAGACTGCTACTGAGACCATGTGAACCGGCGACTGCCACCGAGACCATGCGAACCGGCGACTGTGTCGCTGAGAGACCATGTGAACCGGTGACTCTGTCGCTGAGACCATGTGAACCAGTAACTCTGCCGCTGAGACCATGTGAACCAGTAACTCTGTCGCTGAGACCATGTGAACCAGTAACTCTGCCTCTGAGACCATGCAAACCAGTAACTCTCCCGCTAAGACCATGCGAACCGGCGACTGCCACTGAGACCATGCGAACCGGCGACTGCTACTGAGACCATGTGAACCGGCGACTGCCACCGAGACCATGCGAACCGGCGACTGTGTCGCTGAGAGACCATGTGAACCGGTGACTCTGTCGCTGAGACCATGTGAACCAGTAACTCTGCCGCTGAGACCATGTGAACCAGTAACTTTGTCGCTGAGACCATGTGAACCAGTAACTCTGCCTCTGAGACCATGCAAACCAGTAACTCTCCCGCTAAGACCATGCGAACCGGCGACTGCCACTGAGACCATGCGAACCGGCGACTGCTACTGAGACCATGTGAACCGGCGACTGCCACCGAGACCATGCGAACCGGCGACTGTGTCGCTGAGAGACCATGTGAACCGGTGACTCTGTCGCTGAGACCATGTGAACCAGTAACTCTGCCGCTGAGACCATGTGAACCAGTAACTTTGTCGCTGAGACCATGTGAACCAGTAACTCTGCCTCTGAGACCATGCAAACCAGTAACTCTCCCGCTAAGACCATGCGAACCGGCGACTGCCACTGAGACCATGCGAACCGGTGACTGCTACCAAGACCATGTGAACCGGCGACTGCCACCGAGACCATGCGAACCGGCGACTGTGTCGCTGAGAGACCATGTGAACCGGTGACTCTGTCGCTGAGACCATGTGAACCAGTAACTCTGCCGCTGAGACCATGTGAACCAGTAACTTTGTCGCTGAGACCATGTGAACCAGTAACTCTGCCTCTGAGACAATGCAAACCAGTAACTCTCCCGCTAAGACCATGCGAACCGGCGACTGCCACTGAGACCATGCGAACCGGCGACTGCTACCGAGACCATGTGAACCGGCGACTGCCACCGAGACCATGCGAACCGGCGACTGTGTCGCTGAGAGACCATGTGAACCGGTGACTCTGTCGCTGAGACCATGTGAACCAGTAACTCTGCCGCTGAGACCATGTGAACCAGTAACTTTGTCGCTGAGACCATGTGAACCAGTAACTCTGCCTCTGAGACCATGCAAACCAGTAACTCTCCCGCTAAGACCATGCGAACCGGCGACTGCCACTGAGACCATGCGAACCGGAGACTGCTACTGAGACCATGTGAACCGGCGACTGCCACCGAGACCATGCGAACCGGCGACTGTGTCGCTGAGAGACCATGTGAACCGGTGACTCTGTCGCTGAGACCATGTGAACCAGTAACTCTGCCGCTGAGACCATGTGAACCAGTAACTTTGTCGCTGAGACCATGTGAACCAGTAACTCTGCCTCTGAGACCATGCAAACCAGTAACTCTCCCGCTAAGACCATGCGAACCGGCGACTGCCACTGAGACCATGCGAACCGGCGACTGCTACTGAGACCATGTGAACCGGCGACTGCCACCGAGACCATGCGAACCGGCGACTGTGTCGCTGAGAGACCATGTGAACCGGTGACTCTGTCGCTGAGACCATGTGAACCAGTAACTCTGCCGCTGAGACCATGTGAACCAGTAACTTTGTCGCTGAGACCATGTGAACCAGTAACTCTGCCTCTGAGACCATGCAAACCAGTAACTCTCCCGCTAAGACCATGCGAACCGGCGACTGCCACTGAGACCATGCGAACCGGCGACTGCTACCGAGACCATGTGAACCGGCGACTGCCACCGAGACCATGCGAACCGGCGACTGTGTCGCTGAGAGACCATGTGAACCGGTGACTCTGTCGCTGAGACCATGTGAACCAGTAACTCTGCCGCTGAGACCATGTGAACCAGTAACTTTGTCGCTGAGACCATGTGAACCAGTAACTCTGCCTCTGAGACCATGCAAACCAGTAACTCTCCCGCTAAGACCATGCGAACCGGCGACTGCCACTGAGACCATGCGAACCGGCGACTGCTACTGAGACCATGTGAACCGGCGACTGCCACCGAGACCATGCGAACCGGCGACTGTGTCGCTGAGAGACCATGTGAACCGGTGACTCTGTCGCTGAGACCATGTGAACCAGTAACTCTGCCGCTGAGACCATGTGAACCAGTAACTTTGTCGCTGAGACCATGTGAACCAGTAACTCTGCCTCTGAGACCATGCAAACCAGTAACTCTCCCGCTAAGACCATGCGAACCGGCGACTGCCACTGAGACCATGCGAACCGGCGACTGCTACTGAGACCATGTGAACCGGCGACTGCCACCGAGACCATGCGAACCGGCGACTGTGTCGCTGAGAGACCATGTGAACCGGTGACTCTGTCGCTGAGACCATGTGAACCAGTAACTCTGCCGCTGAGACCATGTGAACCAGTAACTTTGTCGCTGAGACCATGTGAACCAGTAACTCTGCCTCTGAGACCATGCAAACCAGTAACTCTCCCGCTAAGACCATGCGAACCGGCGACTGCCACTGAGACCATGCGAACCGGCGACTGCTACTGAGACCATGTGAACCGGCGACTGCCACCGAGACCATGCGAACCGGCGACTGTGTCGCTGAGAGACCATGTGAACCGGTGACTCTGTCGCTGAGACCATGTGAACCAGTAACTCTGCCGCTGAGACCATGTGAACCAGTAACTTTGTCGCTGAGACCATGTGAACCAGTAACTCTGCCTCTGAGACCATGCAAACCAGTAACTCTCCCGCTAAGACCATGCGAACCGGCGACTGCCACTGAGACCATGCGAACCGGCGACTGCTACCGAGACCATGTGAACCGGCGACTGCCACCGAGACCATGCGAACCGGCGACTGTGTCGCTGAGAGACCATGTGAACCGGTGACTCTGTCGCTGAGACCATGTGAACCAGTAACTCTGCCGCTGAGACCATGTGAACCAGTAACTTTGTCGCTGAGACCATGTGAACCAGTAACTCTGCCTCTGAGACCATGCAAACCAGTAACTCTCCCGCTAAGACCATGCGAACCGGCGACTGCCACTGAGACCATGCGAACCGGCGACTGCTACCGAGACCATGTGAACCGGCGACTGCCACCGAGACCATGCGAACCGGCGACTGTGTCGCTGAGAGACCATGTGAACCGGTGACTCTGTCGCTGAGACCATGTGAACCAGTAACTCTGCCGCTGAGACCATGTGAACCAGTAACTTTGTCGCTGAGACCATGTGAACCAGTAACTCTGCCTCTGAGACCATGCAAACCAGTAACTCTCCCGCTAAGACCATGCGAACCGGCGACTGCCACTGAGACCATGCGAACCGGCGACTGCTACTGAGACCATGTGAACCGGCGACTGCCACCGAGACCATGCGAACCGGCGACTGTGTCGCTGAGAGACCATGTGAACCGGTGACTCTGTCGCTGAGACCATGTGAACCAGTAACTCTGCCGCTGAGACCATGTGAACCAGTAACTTTGTCGCTGAGACCATGTGAACCAGTAACTCTGCCTCTGAGACCATGCAAACCAGTAACTCTCCCGCTAAGACCATGCGAACCGGCGACTGCCACTGAGACCATGCGAACCGGCGACTGCTACTGAGACCATGTGAACCGGCGACTGCCACCGAGACCATGCGAACCGGCGACTGTGTCGCTGAGAGACCATGTGAACCGGTGACTCTGTCGCTGAGACCATGTGAACCAGTAACTCTGCCGCTGAGACCATGTGAACCAGTAACTTTGTCGCTGAGACCATGTGAACCAGTAACTCTGCCTCTGAGACCATGCAAACCAGTAACTCTCCCGCTAAGACCATGCGAACCGGCGACTGCCACTGAGACCATGCGAACCGGCGACTGCTACTGAGACCATGTGAACCGGCGACTGCCACCGAGACCATGCGAACCGGCGACTGTGTCGCTGAGAGACCATGTGAACCGGTGACTCTGTCGCTGAGACCATGTGAACCAGTAACTCTGCCGCTGAGACCATGTGAACCAGTAACTTTGTCGCTGAGACCATGTGAACCAGTAACTCTGCCTCTGAGACCATGCAAACCAGTAACTCTCCCGCTAAGACCATGCGAACCGGCGACTGCCACTGAGACCATGCGAACCGGCGACTGCTACTGAGACCATGTGAACCGGCGACTGCCACCGAGACCATGCGAACCGGCGACTGTGTCGCTGAGAGACCATGTGAACCGGTGACTCTGTCGCTGAGACCATGTGAACCAGTAACTCTGCCGCTGAGACCATGTGAACCAGTAACTTTGTCGCTGAGACCATGTGAACCAGTAACTCTGCCTCTGAGACCATGCAAACCAGTAACTCTCCCGCTAAGACCATGCGAACCGGCGACTGCCACTGAGACCATGCGAACCGGCGACTGCTACCGAGACCATGTGAACCGGCGACTGCCACCGAGACCATGCGAACCGGCGACTGTGTCGCTGAGAGACCATGTGAACCGGTGACTCTGTCGCTGAGACCATGTGAACCAGTAACTCTGCCGCTGAGACCATGTGAACCAGTAACTTTGTCGCTGAGACCATGTGAACCAGTAACTCTGCCGCTGAGACCATGTGAACCAGTAACTTTGTCGCTGAGGCCATGCGAACCAGTAACTCTGCCTCTGAGACCATGCAAACCAGTAACTCTCCCGCTAAGACCATGCGAACCGGCGACTGCCACTGAGACCATGCGAACCGGCGACTGCTACTGAGACCATGTGAACCGGCGACTGCCACCGAGACCATGCGAACCGGCGACTGTGTCGCTGAGAGACCATGTGAATCGGTGACTCTGTCGCTGAGACCATGTGAACCAGTAACTCTGCCGCTGAAACCATGTGAACCAGTAACTTTGTCGCTGAGACCATGTGAACCAGTAACTCTGCCTCTGAGACCATGCGAACCAGTAACTCTCCCGCTAAGACCATGCAAACCGACGACTGTCACTTCTAATGTTTTAGAAGATAAAACTAATGTTAATTGCAAAATGAATGTCATTGAAAATAATGTTAATGTCATTGAAAGGCCTTGAAAATCTACCATTGCTTTTTTTGTTTGTTTGATGTGCTTCTCTCTGGGTCAGGATTTGCAAAACTATCGTAAAATTTTGAAGCAAACAAGTAGATTGATAGTTATGTAGATAGCTTTCCCCTGAGACGCCGGTGTTGGTCTCTTGCATGCAATGTTTAGACTTACCCTTTCCGCCCCCTCCCCAGCAACAACAATTACAAATATCACAAAAGTTTTGTTAATCTAAAAAGTTACCATCAAGATGTAACCTCTCCTTGGATGGAAGTGTGTGCAATGGTTGGTTTAAAAAAAAAAAAAGATGATGTTTAGTATGATTGACTTGCATTAAGTCACGTATTTAAATATACATTTCATGTTTGTGTTTGTTGAAATGGAATACAGACAATGTTTTGTGTATCACTTTGTGCAGAATTAACAATTGAAGAATTTTTTAAAAAGCTTATCTTTTCAACTGGTGAACGGGGGCAAGTGGGTCCAGAGGTCATCCAGCTGTTCTTGGACTGTGGGGGTGTCTGTATTTTCAGAACCTGATGACACACAATACCAAATGTATTCATACATTATAAATACTCAATTGTGAATTAATATTTTATTATTCAAAGGAAGTAGTTAAGACAGCAGATTGTATTATCAGGCCATGTCTGTGTCCACTGTGATGGGGGAAAAAAACAAACCCATACCTTGCAGACTGGAGAAGGAGTTGTGGGTCCGTTATCCATCATCCACAGCCGGCTGGTTGACGGAGGTCTTTGAGGTACCCCATGGTCGGAAGTGGTTGGGCTAAGTGAGGCAGGATCTGCAAGGTCGAGACTTGTCCAACGCACTTTCTGAGAGGCATCTTGGAAGCAGTGGTCTTCCTCGTCTCACTTGGTCCTGCAATATACAATAGCCTGTACAACAATAACTCATAAAATAACACAATTGTAACAATAATATGCAACTGTAAGTGATTTGAACTAAATCAATTTGCTAACTTAGCTGTCCCTAGACCAGCATAAAAAGCTAAATTATACAAACTAAATACCCTACTATAAACCTAACCTATTCCTAACCTAACCTAAATATAAATGTGCAAAAAATATGAAAAGTTAGCTTAGTCTGTCTTGAAGATGCTGGACACAGGAAACCTGGAAAAGTCAGAAAATGCAGTGACTTCTATACTATATATTGAGGACCACATGCTGAAAAATCTGCATAATGACAACAAACAACAACATGGTGATGGCTTCTCTGGTTTTAGCCTACAAAATAAATAAATACAACATGTTAATGAGACAGCAATACTTAATTAGATGAGAGTTTGACCAAGCGTCAATTAATGAATGAACATTATTGTTACCAATTTTTTTTTACTAGTTACTAGTTTTTGTACTAAGAATCTATTTTCCCCCCATTCTCTGATTTAAAAATAAATAAATACACGAATAATACTAATAATATTGATTATCCCAAATACACCTCTCCTTCAGATATATTTGTATATCACTATACATGACATCACAGAACAGTGGTTGAAAGGTCTTTATAAATAATAATTTCAGTGTTTCTCAACATTACAGAAGCATTTTTTTAAAATTGCTTACCTGAAAAGGTGAAGACAAACAACTGAATGCTGAAGGTCAATGAAGAACTGGATACTCAAGTCTCTTAGGTGAAGTAGTGTTTATCTAGAACAGGATGACAACCGTGAGCATTGCAGCAATGTAACAATAATGTGTCATTAATGTTTTAACTAAATTAATGTATCACTTATTCATAAAAATCAGTATGAAGCTGAATATAATAATTTGGATTAAATACACATATAGCACCTCAAGAAACATAGCAAAATTTTCAGCATATGTGCCCCTCTGCATCCTTTATAGATAACATAAATTTTAACTTTTCCTCATACATTTTTTTGTGTTTTATACATTTTTATAGCACCCATGGTCCTCAGGTGTCAAAAAGGACCTCATGACATTAGACTGGTTTTAGGAAATGTAGAAAAAAATATTACCAACTTTTTTTCACCTTTTAAGGTAAGGTTCATGACCAAAAAATATATTTCATTTTCTTTTTTTTTCATTATTATTGGTCAATTTTATTCAAATATACAAATATCAAAACATAAGTTTCACTAAAAGTTGACATGACCTACTCTGTGCATTCCAATCAAGAATTATTTTTTTCCACTATTACTATTGAAAAAAGTATCCAGGTTTTTTTTTAAACTTTTTTCTCTCTTGAAGTGGAGGCCTAATTTTGAATATTTGACTAAAATTGACCTATAATAAAGAAAAAAATGATGAAAATTATATATCAATCAATCAATTTCTGGGGCATGAGTTGCCTTAAATGATAAAATGATTAAAATAATAATAAAAATAATATTTTTTTTCTACATGTCCTAAAAACAGTCTTGTGTCATGGGATCCTTTCTGACCCCTGAGGACCATGGGTATATAGTCGACGGGAGGACCATACAAGGGTTAAAAAAGAAAATAATGCATAATTTATGAAAGTAGTTCATGTTAATAACAGCCTTTGACAAACACTCACCAGTAAATAAATGGTCAAGCTGTAAATCTGTGAGGTGAAAAACAGGATTAAAGCTTGCAAAGAAGATGAATATGAATGGATAGGTTGATAATTCTATTGACACCACAGCTCGGTAACACCATGGCAATAGTTAGGTAATAATCTGATAATAGTGGCGAATACTTTCAAAAGCTTTCAGTGTAATAGTACCCAAATGCACCCTATACTAAATTTAAGCCATTAATGTCTATGTCTCTGGTATTACAAATACACCTTATTACATGATAACCTCTATTATCAAAATAGTACTGCAGTATTAATATCAGAAGAAAACAGGATGAAAGCCTACAACGAAAATGCTTCACAGCACCACTTGAGGCCACACACACACACACACACACATACATGAATTAATCCAAAACTGTTTAAGCCTACATTTTCAACTTCCAATCTCTCTCTCTCTCTCTCTCTCTCACACACACACACACACACACACACACACACACACACACACACACACACACACACAGAGTACATTAATATTAGTCATAGGAACACATACTTCAGGTACCAGTTGACATGACAAATTGGAAAAAAGAAATGGTAATAGTTTTGGTAATAGTCTGCTAACAGTAGTGAGTAACATTGACACAATGTACATTTTAAATGGTGAAGTAAAAGTTCATCATTACAGTACATTTTTACAGCCCTGACTCCGTGGTTAAATGTATATCCCCATGATTATCTTTTCTTTTTCACCTCTCATTACCAAGTGACACGAGTTTCAGTTTAATATTATCCAAATACACCGAATGTTCAAATTTAGCCATTGATGAGTATGACATTGGTATTACTATCACACCTTATTACATAAGAATACCAAAACATCCTCACAAAAAACAGGACTACATTATTAAGAAGCTACCATCAAAATCCACATACAATTAGCTACATATCACAGCACAGGACAACATTAATCAAGGAAAATAGCATAAGCTAGCAATTTTTTAGCATTATTATATTATTATCAGCATAATGACCCCTTCCCAGATAGACACAAGACAAAACACAGCAATCATAAACTTTTGTGGCCTAGATTATCAACTCACAATGCATTATAGGCTGTCTGTCAGTAGCATCAAATCAGTCAAACCATGCAATGCACTCTTAGAATCAATAGTGTTTGCTAACACCAGACACATCTACTGTTATAACAACTGTTAGCATCATGGTAACTGTAACATGGAGTAACTGTAAAGATATTCTGCCTCGACGGACCATTTCTAAATTGCTTGACATGATGCTAAAGCTAGCTCGCTAGAGAGCGCTAGCTTAGACCTAAGACCAGTAGCCGCGACAAACATCGTCCAAAAAAACCTCAAATAACTTGCAACTACATTTCACAAAATTTTCGACAGTAGTTTAAAAGTTCAAATATGAAAATGCTAACATTATAAGGCACAATTGTAACGGTAGTATGCTAGCGAAATATACAGCAAATAAAAACATGTCTTCTTACCTCAGACGAAAAGCCAGAAAGGACGAGTCCCGCCAGCGGACAGGATTTACATCCAGCCAAAACAGATTCGCCCCATAACTGTGCTCCGAACATTTGTTAAACATGCTTCACCACGCATGGCATGGTCCAGGTCAGCCTCCTGACAGCAGATAGACGCAGGCCACACCGACACCAGGTGCTGCCGACCCGCTCCACCCCCCAGACGAGCTCCGGCTCCACATCCTCCTCTCTCCTGACCACCGCTCCAGTCTCTGATCAGGAAGTCTTCCAATGTTCATCAAACAACCGTTGTTGTTCTTTAGATGATGCCGCTACCAGCTGTCAGCAGTAAACTGAAAAGGCACCCACGTGGAGGGCTGGAAAATGACCAATCATAAGAGGCCTGGGGTCAGCCTTGGCCCCGCCCCCAATGTGTCAAAAGTCCTCGCTCCGCGCGAGCAGAGCTCCACCGCGAGCGAGCACGGGGAGGAATCTGCTTCATTCCGTTGCTGAATATGTGCGCGAAGATCAAACAAGTGCGCGCGGCAGTTGAAATCTGCGCGCGTGACACGAAATAAATGCGCTTGCACGACTTTTGACTCAAATATGACGCCATAAAGTAACAGCATTTTTTAACCTTTTTATCACAAGTGATGAAGCGTAGAGTTGTAGTCGTGAACGTCATGAAACAACCTTTGTTGTTCTTTAGATGATGCCGCCGCTCCCAGCTGTCAGCAGTAAACTGAAAAGGCACCCACGTGGAAGGCTGGAAAATGACCAATCATAAGAGGCCCGGGGTCAGCCTTGGCCCCGCCCCCAATGTGTCAAAAGTCAGTCACTCAGTTGCTGAATATGTGCGTAGATCAAACAAGTGCGCGCGGCAGTTGAAATCTGCCTGCGTGACACGAAATAAATGCGCGTGCAGATGTGTTATCGCTTGCGTGACTTTTGACTCAAATATGACGCTTTGTCGGACGACGGAGCACGGCGCATAAATTCAGCACAGAACAGATCGTTCGGGACAGGAAGTAGTGCACAGACACAAAATAAAACCGGTATATTTTCAAAATAAAATACCTCGGGTTCACGGCGGATCGTATTTCATAACTTGAAGACCTGAAATCAACAGGTTAGAGGTTTTCACTCGTCTTTTCACCCCACTGACACCGCTTACTCCGGAGCTTGTTGTAAACAAACAGAGATCGCTAAGGCTTGTTAACAAGCCGGCCGACTTCGTTAGCGCTCGTTAAGAGTCGCTGGATTTGTCTCCAGTCATTAACGAGGAGATGTTGATTATCTTCCAGTTATCAGAGGTGGGACCAAGTCATTGTTTTGCAAGTCCCAAGAAAGTCTCAAGTTTTTGCCCTCAAGTTCCGAGTCAAGTCCCAAGTCAAGACAGGCAAGTCCCGAGTCAAGACTGACAAGTATCAAGTCAAGTCCCAAGTCCAGCAGTTTGAGTTTCGAGTCCTTTTGAGTCCTTTTAACCACAGAGTAATAATATATTTACACAGATCATGTATGCTTTTAAAATCTGTTTTTATTTATTAAAACAAGTGCATTTGAAATTGCAGAAAAAATAGTGCTGGCATTGCACTTCCTAATTGCACTATTAACCAGTCATTTTTAACATTTAACTCGTATTTTGAAAGAATGTTCTTAATTTTAAATACATCTGAAAAAAACAAGTGCAACTGTAATTATTTGTTCAAAAGTGCTAACTTCATACTTCCATACCAATGATGCCATATTGCATTTTAACTAGTTCCACAGCAGTTTCTGCCCTGTCCTGTATTTATCTCATCTTATATTGTCTGTGTGTGTGTGTGTGTGTGTGTTTGTGTGCGTGTGTGTGTGTGAGAAACATAACAAATACATGAACATAACAATAAACAGGGTTGTGCTTTTTATATGTTAGGGCCCTATGCTGCATTGCATTTGCAAAAGACCAAATTGACCAAAAGTCTGTCAGTCATTTGTGCACGATGGGGACGTAGTATGATGCCACCATGGCTGAAAACTCGCTCCACTGGAGCACTGGAGGCAGGCACTGCCAGGACTCTGATGGCCACTCGGAACAGTGAAGGAAGAGTCTTCATGTTCAAAGCCCAGAACAAAAGGGCGTTCTGTCCTTCGGCTATGTCAAGGTAGTGACTTAGCTGTAGTGCTGGAGTGGTCCCAACATCCTTCTTCTGCCTCTTATGGTATGCAGCAAATGTAACAGGGTGTTAAAGTAAATTCTGTGATGATGTTAAAATAGATTGTTAAACTAGTGAGACTCATATTGTGGAGAACACAGGGTTGAATGTTAAGAAGGGAGTTTGATTCATTTCTTGATATTTTTATCGGTGATCTGCATTGTGGTCTGGATCTGCGAGATCTGACTCGATTGCTTTGGTCTCCGCCCACTTTACCCAGGGGAAATTGCGCTAGTTTTCTCATATCAGTAAACGCTGTTATGAAGGAAAACATCGCTCATGCTTTGTGATAATTTCTCCCTGTTTTCAGGGGCGCAACACAAACAGCCCTTCTCCTTCTCCAAGGTCCTCTTGCTCTTCTTCATCAACGAGAGGCACAGGTTGCTCAGTCTCTGCAGCATCTTGCAAGATCAACTCTGGCAAAACATGTAAAAACAATAGCAGAAACAAAACAGTCCTTATTACCATTAGTGTTTGTGATACAGTGTGTTAGACTGAAATACGTAATTATTGTTGCAGTCAATTAAATTAGATTATGAGGAAAACGGTTAGATTAGACTCATCTAACTAATCTAACATTTACCTTTAACTCGTTGTGCCACCTCTGCCTTGACGTCACGACTGACCAGCACATGGGGCTCCACCCATAACAGAGAAAAGGCTGGATCCAAGGCAGCTGCTTTGAGGTAGACCGGATCTGAAAATGGGGCAGTGATCCCATCTGGTGTCCTGGCCATTTTCACGTTGGTGAAGATTCCAAGAAATCTTTTGTTCAGGGATGCCTGGAGACTTCTGACCAGGTCGCTCAGGAAACATACTTGAGGCTTCAGCTTCTCAAGGTGGTGGTTGAGGGACAAGACAGATGGAACAACAGCACTGATTGTGATGACCTTCTCCCCCTGTGTCAAATCAGTTGCTTCTCCAAATGGCTTCAAGATGTCCACCAACTCCTTCAACAGATTCCACTCCCGTGCTGTGAATGACAACTCCTTGTGCCCAGCCTTTTCTCCTTCCGCTGGTGAAGGACTTCCTGAGCCTTATTGACTCTTTTAATTTGGTGCAGTGTGTGTCTGGTCCCACACATGAACATGGACACACTTTAGACCTCGTCCTTTCTCATGGTTTAACTGTGTCTAACTTGGAGATCTGTGACGATGTGTTTTGTGATCATATGCCTGTGCTGTTTGACGTTGCTTTCTCCTGTGCTAGAGTTGAATCTGGCGCTCCTGTTCAGAGACGTCAGATTTTTAACTCTTGCACTGCTGGTAATTTCTCTGTGGCTTTTGACCAGCTCTGTGTGCCTCCTGTCTCTGCTGACACTGAGGAGCTCAGCTCCTGGTTTCACTCCTCCTGCCAGACCATACTGGACTCTGTGGCTCCATTAAAAACTGTGCAGCCCAAAGCTAAATCTGAGCCCTGGTTTAATGGCAAAACTCGTGCAGCTAGACGGGAGTGCAGTAAAGCTGAACGAAAGTGGAAGAAGGACAAACTGCAGGTTTCCTTCCATATCCTTAAAGACTGTTGGCGCCGCTACCAGAGCACCGTTAAGGAGACTAAAAGAGAATACCTGGCAAACATCATTGAGACCAACCATCATAACCGGCGTGTGTTATTTAAAACCATTGACTCTGTTCTAAATGCCCCACAGCCTGTCAGCTTGGAGGCATCTCCTGAAATGTGTGATAGCTTCCTGCACTTTTTTATTGATAAGGTTGCTACTGCTAGGTCCCTCATCTCTGCTCCTGCATCTGACCCCTCCGTCACTGATCCTTGTTCTGCAGCTTTTCATGGTTTCGAGCCAGTGTCTCTGTCTTTTTTAGAGGATCTGGTTGGCCATATTAAACCATCAGGTTCTCCCTGTGATGCTGTCTCCCCTCGTTTCTTCAAAGAGGTTTTCCCCAGTATAGGGCAGTCTGTGTTAAATGTCATTAACAGTAGTCTGTCTTCTGGTCTTGTTCCTCGAGGTTTCAAACATGCAGTGGTGCAGCCCCTACTGAAGAAACCTGGCCTAGATCGCAGCGTGCTGGCTAATTTTAGGCCTATCTCCAAGCTGCCCTTTATTTTTAAGATCTTGGAGAAGGTTGTATACAGTCAGCTACAGTCTTTTCTTGATGTACATGGTGTCCTGGAAGTGTTCCAATCTGGTTTTAAAACTATGCATAGCACAGAGTCAGCTCTACTTAGAGTTTTTAACGATATCCTCCTGGCTAATGACTCCGGTGACCATGTAATTCTTGTTCTGTTGGACCTGACTGCAGCATTTGACACCGTGGACCACAGCACCCTAGTGGCTCGGTTACGCCACCTAGTTGGCATCGGTGGTACTGCGTTGGAGTGGTTCAAGTCCTATCTGACTGACAGAAGTATGAGTGTAAGCCTTGGTACCTCGGAGTCCAGCCCTGCTCCACTGCTATATGGGGTCCCACAGGGGTCAATTTTAGGACCTCTCCTTTTTTCCCTGTATTTACTGCCTTTGGGCTCCATCTTGAGAAAGCACGGCATCCCTTTTCACTGTTACGCTGACGACAGTCAGATTTACGTGCCGCTGAAGAAAAAAGATGTCTTCTCCCTCACACCGCTCCTGTCATGTCTCGAAGATATCAAGGCCTGGATGACCTTGAACTTTTTAAATTTTAATGAGAAGAAGACAGAAGTGATGGTGTTTGGCCCTAGTGGCTCTTGTGTGACCCCTCCTTTTGACTTGGGCCCTCTGGCAGGTTTTTTAAGACCGACTGTTTCTAATTTAGGTTTTAAGATGGACAGTGATTTTAAATTAGATCGTCAGATTAGTGCTGTTGTTAGGTCAAGCTTTTTTCATATCAGGCAGCTGGCTAAGGTGAAGCCTTTCCTTACGCACAAGCACTTTGAAACAATAATCCATGCCTTCATTACATCTCGGCTGGATTACTGTAACTCACTGTACCTTGGAGTCAGCCAGTCCTCCCTCGCACGGCTCCAGTTAGTGCAAAACGCGGCTGCTCGCCTCTTAACTGGAGTTCGTAAGAGGGAGCACATAACTCCCATCCTGGCCTCCCTCCACTGGCTGCCTGTGCATTTTAGAGTCCATTTTAAGATTCTTTTATTTGTTTTTAAATCTTTAAATGGTCTCGCCCCACTGTACCTCTCTGAGCTCCTCCACCCCTACGCTCCTGCTCGGTGCCTCAGGTCAGCTGATCTGCTGCTCCTGGAGGTACCGAGGTCTAAACGGAAGCTCAGAGGGGACAGATCTTTCTCTGTTGCAGCCCCCAAACTATGGAATGAGCTACCTTTGCACATCAGACAAGCCTCCTCACTGTCCATTTTTAGAACTCATCTTAAAACCTATTTTTATTCCTTGGCTTTTAACCACGCATGAGACTCTGCTCTTGTTTTAGTGTTTTTATGGTCTGCTTTTATTTATTGTTTTTTATATTGTTTTAAAAAGCAATGAATCTATGTATTTTAGTGTTTATTCCTGTTTTATTTATTTTATTGTCTCTTGTTCTGTTTGTTTATGTACAGCACTTTGTTGCGGCTGTGGTTGTTTTAAAGTGCTTTACAAATAAAGTTGAGTTGAGTTTTCTAGAACGGCACTGAGCTTTAGATGATTGCAATGGAGAACTGCCTTTACTTGCCTCAGTGTTGAGTTCCATCTTGTGATGACTGCAGCAGGGATGCCCTTCTGTTCCCCAAATTCAGCATCAAACACATCTTTGAATGTTGTGCTTGTGTGCAGCAGTGAGCTGAGTTTTGATAACTTTGAAAGGGAAGGAGATACCACTTTTGTTTCTTTCAAACCATCTCCCACCACCAGCTGTAGAGTGTGCGCAAAACACTGCAAGCGCTGTTTTTTTGCTAAAGCAACATCTACTGTTAGCTGATCTTCCAGGGTCAAGTCACACCAGAGCTCAGGGTAATCAAGATGATCTCCGTCATCGTCATCCTCTCGTTCACTGGGGAAGCACACAGTGAATGCTTTTCGCATGTTAGCCGCATTGTCACTAATAATGTAGTCCACTTTATCTTTAATGTTGTACTCATCACATATTGCCTCAAATTGGTCACAAATTCTTTCAGCTGTGTGTGAGCCTTTGAAGCGTTCACAGGCCAGGAGATTGGATTTTAGCTGTATCCTCTCTGTCTCTCTCTCTATCCAGTGCACAGTGGCACCGAGGAATCCCCTCATCTTTCGGTCAGACCAAATGTCCACAGTGACTGAAACATGGTCAGTGTTGCTCAATTGAGTTTTTAATTTTGAACGTCTCTCTTCAGCAAGGTTCTCCGTTTTTGATGTCAGTGTTCTGCGACACACTGGGTTGTACTTGCTGTCAAGTACCGTCAGAAAGTGCCGAAAACTTTTGTTTTCGACAATAGACAGGGGCAAGTTGCAGTCAATAATCAAGTCGGAAAGTATTGCATTGGTGATAGCCTTCTGCTGTGGGTGACTCATGCTATAATGCTCTACACGATTGTCCAGGAATTGCGAGATTGAAGGCTTTTGAGGTTCATTTGTCATGCTTTTGTTCATCTGGTATTCTTCATATCTGTAAGAGGTAAGCATATTAAACAGATGTCAGAAAATCCATTATAGCCACAAATTAATTTTATTGAAACAACTTTATTACTCATATTATTAATATCAATCTTAACATTGTGTTAATATGAACTGTATTGTGTGTGTGCATGAGTGTGTAAATGTGGGTAAACATTACATTACAGTTGCTGCTGTAGCAGATTACAGCACTGGTCATGTATTGTAAAACTTATTTCCGATTACAAGCATTGTTCGGGATGTGTGGTGAGGTTGTATGAGGGACTACACACAGAAGATGGAGGTCAACGCACTCACAGTACAGATAAGCAGACACAGCATGACTTTACATTACATTACATTACATTGTGGACGAGGTCAGCAGCTAAACGTATCTAAGCAAGAGGCAAAACTAATAAAATGAATGGCAGTTTAAGTGTACGCCATATACAGAATATTTTACCTACTTTACCTTACTGCCGTCAAGACAGCCCATTCTGTCAAGAAAATTAAGTTTGCTTGTTAATTCACACTCTCCAGCACACCAGCAATTTTAACGTTACCTTGCAGCACACGAAACTCACGTGTGCTGCAAGGTAAACTTGCTGTTTTTGTCAATGGACTGTTGGAGAGTGAGAACAACAACAATCGTTTTCTTGTCGGAAAAGTCCGTCTGACAGGAAGCTAAAACGGTACACATATTCTTAATATTGCGTACATTTAAACTGGCCTTGACTCTTTGTAGGTGACAAAGATATGCTTGCTGCTGACTGCCGTCTACTGTGTGTGATACAGTTCATTGACTATCGTTATGTATAAGTACCTCATACAACCCTGCTTTAAAAAGTCACTTTAAAATATGAATAAGGGAGTGAACTTACAGTGGACACACCACGTTACCGCGTTCGCAATGTAACGTTATCAGTGAGTTTACAGCTAACAGCTAAGCCAAGAAACATTACCTTTCATTCAAAACTTACCGTTCTTTGTGCAACTTCAAATGTCGAACGAAGTTGGAAGTTGTTGCGTCTCCGTCTGTAATCTTCGCGCCGCATGTTTTGCATACTGCAATTCGTTTTTTGTTGACAACCTCGTAGCTTTTATAGCCCAACGAAATTACCTTTGGTATCATTTTTTTCTACCTGCTGGGTTGTTTGGCCGTTCCTCTTCATAGGTTGTCCTGCGATTTGATTAGATGAATGCTGTCGGATCAAAACAACGTGGATCTAATTTGATTGGATGTTGTGCCGACAGCACAACATGCACAGACACTCACACACAATGAAAGATACAGAGCCTTAATAACATATTTTTTAATCTTTGGGTATGGGGGAAAGTAGCAAGTCTTCTCAAGTCAAAAGCCTCAAGTCCAAGTGAAGTCACGAGTCATTGACGTTAAAGTCAAAGTCGAGTTGCAAGTCTCTTTACATTTTGTCAAGTCGAGTCTAAAGTCATCCAATTAATGACTCGAGTCAGACTCGAGTCCAAGTCATGTGACTCGAGTCCACACCTCTGCCAGTTATATCAATTGATTAGGCGTGAATTCGCGAGATCTCGTGCGTCCTCGGGACTCTGCTGTCCGCAACAGCTCCGACACAGACGGATCCGGTGTGTGTTGACGGACTGCGTAGATACGCAGCCGTTGCGGACGGACCCCTTTCGGAGTCGTTACGCATACATGGTGTTTTTTCAAAAAGCATGAGACCTTATAACTTGACCATACATTGTCCAATCTGCCTCAAACTTGTCATGCATGATGATGTTTCATCACTGACCATTAGCCACTGACCATTAGCCAAGCCCCCTTTCATAACTAATAAACTGTCCTAGAAACTTGTATAAGGTGTCAGATTACTCGGCATAGAGTTCCTGTTTAATTGGTGGTTGATTACCCCGCCCCTTTTCATTAGCCCCGCCCCATTTTACTAACTAATGAACCGTTTGTCCTAGAAACTTGTATGAGGTGACTGTGAACAGAGTCCCTGTTTAACTGCTGATTTAATCAACGAGAATCAAGGGCCAGAGGCAAGCACACAATCAAAATTTCTTTAGAAATTTTCTAGTTATTAAATACCATGGTCAGCACTACTTCCTACTTTGAGACTTCAAGACATAAGAGAGGAAGAGTGTGAGTGACAGTAACTCTCACAGGGCTCCTGTTCACTGTACTTGCTGCTACCTTTCTCCCTGTGCTTGACTACGGTAATCTGTTGTATATGCATGCCCCTGTACATTGTCTTCAATCCCTTGATACTGTGTACCATGGTGCCTTGAGGTTTGTTACAGGCTGCAAAGCTCTCACACATCACTGCTCCTTATATGCCCGGGTTGAGTGGCCGTCCATAGCCGCTCGCAGGTTTACTCACTGGCATTGTTTCATTTATAAGGCCATTCTGGGTTTACTCCCCACATACCTGTGTGACTTCATTATCAGGACCCACAGCACCTACAGTCTTCGTTCCAACGATACATACCGGTTGACTGTTCCCAAAGTCCGCACCATACTCGGTAAACAGGCTTTTATGTATCGGGCTCCCTCATCCTGGAATCTGCTCCAGAGTCTCAATCTGCAGGACCTTACTACGCTCACATCCTTTAAAAAACTCTTGAGAGATCTGGAAACAGACTCGTATCGCCTTTGCACTTGTTTTTTATGATGTCATGATCTTGTACTGTCCATGCCTATCTTACTGTGTTGTCTGGCTTGCTTGTATTTTACTGTACGTCCATGTTTTATTGTCTGTTCTGTCATGATGCACTGTCTGTCTTATTGTTGTAACTTTTAACCCTGCTGCTGTCTTGGCCAGGCTTCCCCTGAAAAAGAGGTCGTAGTGTCTCAGTGGGACCAACCTGGTTAAATAAAGGTTAAATTAAAAAAAATAAAAACTAGTACATTCAGTTAACGTATCACTGACTAGCTGATGGCGGGGCAGAGAGAGGGGAGGGCTTCAACCAATCAGGGCTCCTGCTCTGTGTACATTCAGTATCACTGACTGACCACACCCAGCACGCGGTTAAGGCAGTTAGTTTGAGAGGGAGGAGAGAAAGTCGGGTAACGCTTTATAATAAGGTCCTTAATAACCATTAATTAACAAGTAATAAGGCATTGCTCTCGCTTTAGATCCAGTAGTTGCAAAAAGCATAGTTAACTTATAGTTAACTTATAATAGATGAGCAATAAAGTATATTTTAATATCAATAAGCAAACAAAATAAGATTAATAAAGGCATGGCAAAGACATAATGGGTGGGTCATGAGTGTTTGTAATGCCATTATTAACACTTATATAAGCTTATAAACACACAATAATGTTAATGAGCATCTTGTAAGGAACTACAAGGGCCTTATTTTTTTTTAAAGATGATTTTTTAGGCATTTTTATGCTTTATTGACAGTGACAGAGTGAAAGGGGGTGATAGAGGGGAAGACATGCGGCAAAGGGAGCTCAGGCCGGATTCGAACCCGGCTCCGCCGCAGCAAGGCCTCAGCCTACATGGCAAGCGATCTACCATGGTTATTACAAGGACCTTAATATATAGCGTTACCGAAAGTTGCTGTTATATTTGAATAATTATACACTGTAAAAAATGTCTGTAGATTTTACAGTGAAAATCTGCTAAACCATGACAGTAAAATACCGTAAAATGATAAATGGGTTAATTCAGTTTCACTAACAATAAAACACAGTAACTGTATATATCTGCCAAAACAATATTTTTTACATTTTTTGGGGGGAAAAATACATTACTCCACTGTTAAATACACTGGCACCGTGTTTGTAGCAAAAATATACTGTAATATATATACAAGCATCACTGTAATTTTTGCATGTATTTGTTGTAAAAATACTTTTTCTCACTGTTAAATGTACTAAACACCATATCTCTAATAGAAATATACTGTAATATTTAATGGTTAAATTTATGCGGCATTTACAAAATAATTTCTTGTCAATCATATGGCAGAACAGCGTTTCTTTTGATGGAAAAACGTTTTATTTTTTTACAGTAAAATATAATAAAAAAAAAAAAATCTTAAATGTGAAATCAAAAGTGCTAATATCATTTTACCGTTATATTAGAAATAGTTACACCTTATTTATTACGGTATAGTTCTGGCAACCACAGCTGCCGGTTTTTAAAAAACAACTGTTGTTTTTTTTACAGTGTAAGAAGGCAGATAGCCAGTGTGTTTTATTCCACTGGAGCTTTCGTGTTTCCCACAGACAGACCTGAGACAGCAAAGTTTGGTTTGTAGCTCATAGAAACGCGCCTGTAAGAACAACACTGTACAAGACTGTACAACACCAACACAACCTGAACATTTTTGAATATAATCTGCACTCTGCACATTCTTCCACTTAATTTGCTGTAAAAGTTGTATATAGTATATTATTATTGTATATTTTGTATATTGTTAAATGTCTTTTCTTAGATTGTTTATTTTTTATCTTTATCTTAAAAATTGTATGAAACTTTGCGGCTTTAACAAAGAAATTTCCCCACTGTGGGATCAATAAAGTCAAATCTGAATCTGAACACACACACACACACACACACACACATTGTGTATCACATTCTTCAAACGAGACTTGGACAGCTGTTGGCCTGTCCATGTCAGAGGTAACTGGCCAATAGAACTCGGCTGCGTGTAAATCCAACTACTGTAGAAGATGAAATTTGAATTATTACAGATATCGGGGCTCATTCTGACTGGGATCCTGTAGAGCTGTGTCAGTCTGAGTCCAGCGCTGAAGAACTTTACCCTAAATAAAAAAGATATAAAAACCCTGCATTGAGACCAGTCTTTTTTCTCCGGTTGTGTTTAATCTTGGGCTTCCAATCAACGAACCTGAAAACCTTTACATCACGTTTGTGAACTACACATCACTATCAGAGACAGGATTGTGTCCAGGCACAGATCTAGAAAAAAAATCTGCTGCATTGAAGGTCCCAAGACCACTGTAGGAGCCAAAATGTGTATTTTTTCTGTGTTGTTTATTTTGTTAGGCTGCACGCTTGGTTAATGTTACTTCCGGTGATGGGCAGCACACTTACCTGTTCAGTTGAGGGGAGCAAAGAGGGTAAGTGAGGCTCTGATATTTTCTGTTGACCATCTCTTTTTGATCAAGTTTTGCCTCAAGTTTTTCTGTTACATTTGTTGTAATATTTCTAATATAACAACTGCTTTCAGTTAATTTTTTGTACACATAATAAAACAGTTTAAAGACACATCTCTGATCTATTGGTTGGAACGTGTCACAGTAAAGAGCCCACCAAGCCTCTTAGCTGCTTTTTTATTGGAAAGTAGTCAAAGCAAATCAATCAAATCAAAATTACTTTATTGATCCCCAAGGGTAAATTCAGTCAGTCTGGTAGAATCTCTGTTAGAATGAGACAGCCTGATGTCTGTAGGAGAGAATATTATTAATATTAATATTAATAATAATAATAATAATAATAATAATAGGAGAGAAGGATCTTTTGAATCTCTCCGTCCTGCAACAGAGAGAGAGGAGCCGTCCACTGCTGTTTTTTTGGTACTTGCTCCGTTTCAATGAAAGAAGCTGAATAAACTCTTCTCTCCTCAGAAGTATCCATCAAAAATATTATAAAAAATACATAAAAACTTAGCAAATTTGTGCAAAAACAGAAAGCTACCAAACTTTTGCTGCTCGTTATAAGCACAGCGGCCTCCATGAAGCCTGGCCCTGGCAGCAGCAGAGCCTGGGGGAGTGGTCAGGGTTGAGGAAAAGCTAAACCAAGCACAGTACAGACTGATCCTTTATGAAAACCTGGTCCACATCGCTAAAGACCTCAGACTGGGCTGAATGTTTTCCTCCCAACAGACCCAAGCACACAGCCAAGATAACGCAGAAATGGTTTCGTGACCCAGCCAGAGGCCTGACTGGAAGCCAATGGAACATCTTTGGAGTGGCCTGAAAATGTCTGTTTGATGGTTTCCATCCACCCTAACAGAGCTTGAGAGGATCTGGAAAGAAGAGTGGCAGAAAATCCACAAATCAAGGTGTGAAGCTCATCAAGAAGACTTGATGTTGTGATCACTAGTAATAGTCAGGTGGCTTAGGACCAGATTTGAGAAGAATGGGTAGACGACGGACAAAAGCACCAAATTTTTTCCACATGCTCTTAATCATCATAGGTTTCAATTTTTGGTAGGAGTCTCTTCATCAAGATTGCGGATCGGAGATGGCACCCATATAAAGTCTATGAGAACCAATATATCTTCCAAGCCACTTAGAAGGTCAATCTTGGTGTCGAAATCTACATTTTCTCGGTCAATGAATCATTTAAAGCTATTGAGAATATCACTAGATGATTATTTGAATAAATACATATGTTCATTTTCGCCATGTATTTACGTAATTTCAAGGTTCCTAAGTGGTCAGACATATATTGATATAGGTCATATACAGTGCACGTGTTCTAAAAAATGAATAACATGCATACATTTAATTGGACTTTATTAGCTTTATTCATATTATTTGTTACATTTACAACTACAAAGACCTTTGCAGTTCTTCTTTTGACACCAAGATTCACCTTCTATGTGGCTTAGAAGATATATTGGATCTCATAGACTTTATATGGCTGCCATCTCCGATCCGCAATCTTAATGAAACTTATGGTGAAAGAGAGCGTGTGGAAAAAATTTGGTTCTTTTGTCCGGGGACGTCCCCTTTATTTAGCTATGCCGCTAAGGTCTGAATACTTTCTTATACAAGAAATATTACAATATTTCATTTTTCATTTTCAACAACAAATGTTTAAATATAGAAACAACATAACAAAATGTGAAAAAGTAAGGGATCTGAATACTAGGACACAGAGCTCCACTGTTGTCCAAACATTATTAAAAACACTTTGATGAGCTCCACTGTTGCACTGGGTAACATGTTCCTTGGATTCACACATGAACCGTCCTCCTAGCACTCACCAGAGAATTCATTGTGTTCCTCAAGGACACTTTCATAGGTTGACAATAAGATGAAGGTAAAGGATCACCATCCAACGATGTAACGATGTAAAAGGTTCTAATAGTAATATAGAAACAGAGTGCAGTAACTACAATGTTGTCGTCTTCTTTCAGCTTCTATATTTTGTTTTCAGTGAATAAACATTTTCAAATTGATTTTGTTATCAGTGTATTTAAGTGTGTAATATAATTGTATCTCACTTTTTTTTGCTTCACCACTATCTATATAATAATTTCCCTTTCAAATAAATGTATAATTTCTATTATTTTTATGTTTAAATTAGTATATATATCCAAAGCAGACTGTGGTAAGTGCAATTACTGCTTGGTTTGAATTGGATTTTGTGGTTTTTATATAACTATTTCTCTGAAATAAAACAAAATTGAAATCTAAAACTTTGTCGCAAGATAAAACAGACATCAAGGAATTCATTTTTAGTTATAACTCAATTTTGACCAAAAATGTAGTTACTGCAGTTAGACTTTGTGGGGCAGTATTGTCTAGAACTGTATACAGTAATTGATTATGGCACTGTCAAGTAAATATTACTGTATTTTTATCTGAATGCAAACATAATTAATGATCTGCATTAACAAACACACAGTCATCTGAGGTGTTGCGTGCCTTCAACTCTTTCTGTTCTTTGTCATTCCAACCCTATCAGGCTAGCCATGAATCCATCCCTGAGAACATCACGTCCCCCCGCTGAGCTGATCTTAGCTGCCAGAGGAGCTGTACAAATCAGTTCTGGCTATTTATAACATCTTGACATTGAGAATGTGGGCTGATCTGAATCCAGCCGCTCAGAATGAGGCCCAAGAGGTGCCGTCTGTGGCAAACTGATAAAATGTAACAGCTCTGCCAGCTCCCGCCGGATTATGCTCCGTATTAGAAACCGTATCGTACCTACTGTCCTGTTCAGATGGGCCTCAGCACACTGCAACGCTGGCTTCAAAAACATGTCATTTGGTTTCCATTTAATCAGGAATTACTCTTCACTGGATACCATTTATCATTCTCTGTGTTGTAGTCTGACTTGAATGAAATGTATGTGACTTATGAGTTCTGTAACTACCAGATTATGGAGGCCACTACTTTGTTTTTAGTGCTATCAAAAAGATCAAAATTAGATTATCAATAAATTGTTGAAATCATTTAGCAAGTAAAAATACTACTACTACTACTACTACTACTACTAATAATAATAATAATAAAACAACAAGTATAAAAAACATTTGCTGGCCAGAATTTGAGATTTACTCCGATTTCATGTTAATCTAATTAGAATATTGCGTGTTTTTTTCTCGGGTCCGACAAAATAAGTAATTTTAAAACACAAGTTTGGCTCTGTGAATTTATGACCAGCACTTGTCATTATTTATAGACCTTTCATAAGACCTGGTATAAGTTTTTTTTTTTCTTCAAAATATTTTTATTGTCAATTTTCAAAGTCACAGATAACATACATACACAAATAATAATAATGATAATATTAAAAAGTAAATAAATAAAAACTTGACATAAACTATGGCATGTCAAAACAAAGTATGCACAATATAATGTCGGAGTTGAATGTCTTGAGTGCATCAGAGTTGAATATCCACTGAAGTGTATAAAATGTCACAATGGGTACTCTTCAAGAACACATGATAATAATAATAGTAAAAAAATAAAATGAACAAAAATAAAAAATAGATGAATAAATAAAGAAACGAGACAAAAAATAAATAAATAAAAACTTGACACATACCATAACATACCAAAACAAATTACACACAAAGAGGCACAATATAATGTCAAAGTAAATGTCCACTTGAGTGCATCAAATATGTCAGAACTGGTACTCTTTAGGGAGGCTAACTACAGGTCCAAGTGCTCCAGGATTGGTCTCCATACACCATAGAATTCTTGTAAGTTGCCAGATATCTCGTATCTCGGTTTTTCAATGTGGAGGATTCCTACCAGCTCCCTCAGCCAGGCTTCCAACTTAGGTGGTGAGTCACATTTCCACATTTTCAAAATGCATCTCTTCACTATGACCATACCATAAGCCACTACCATAGTAACATTTTGACCCATGTTGTCCAAAGTGTTACACTGCAAAAAAAGAAAAGTTGGGTGAACTCAAAATTTCAAGGCAACAAACTTCGATAAAATTTTAAGTTGGACAATTAAACTAAATATTTTAAGTTTTGTTTATGAGTTTGCTCAACTCTGAATTCAGATTTTTGAATTTATAATTTTACATTGTAATAACTTTTAATCCTTACTTCTGCTAACTTCTGCAATGTGCTGAATTGGCACGATTGTAACGCCGCTATGAAATGTCAGCTAATGTTGCGACCACAATTTTGAGTTAGCATTGATACGCTAATGGCTACTCTTGTAGCTGTAACAAGCAGCGCTGCTAGCATCAGTTAGCCGCTAGCCGCTAGCATCAGTTAGCCGCTAGCTTTCACTAATGACCGAATTTCACCTAATTTCACAACAAAGAAATAAGAGTTAGCAGAACTACTGTCCCTTGTTGTGAACCCCAACTTAAAGATATAAGTAACAACAACTCACAAACTTGTTTTTGAGCAGACAACTGGCTTCCTTTGTTGTGCTAACTTACATTATTGCCCTAAATGTCAATAATTTATATTTCCAAGTTTTACCAACTGAAATCACTGTTTTAGGCCAAAAAATACAAGTTGGCTTTTTTGCAGTGTATAAATGCCAAGTAAAGCTGTTTCAGGATCAGGGTGAACTGTTGTAAGTTTGACATGAAGTGTGTTTTTCAATTGAATGTGACAGGCATGCTAGTGATGTTCAGCAGATCATTTTAACCTTTTCACCATCTTAGATTAGTGTGTTAGTATGCTATCATTTCCTGCTTTGAACTTAACACAAAGAACAGCTGATGCTGATGGAGATACTAGACAAAATTAAATTTTGACCTGAAGGCGATGATACGTTCTACATGTAAAAATCAGAGAATCACCAGGATTCATCCTCTCTGGACAGTGAATGTCTGTAAAATATCTAATGCCAATCCAATAGTTGTGACAATATTCCAGTCTAGATCAACCAAGAGAAAAAATACATTATACCCAAATAAACACATCAGAGCAGTAGAAAATATGACTGAAAGGGACAGAAGGCACCTGTGTAAATAAATGGTAAATAGAATTTTTTTCACAGCAGGTATTTTCATTTGAGATAGTAGGAAGAGCAAGGCTGTTACTAATAACAATAAGGATGACTCTGTCTCATCCAAGTGTTCCTGTAAGCCATGAGTAAGTGTGACAGTGAGCCAGAATAAACAATAGCAGGTCCCTGTAAAAGAAGAAGACATTATTTATTGTATTATTCACATGTGTGCTTTTCCTCCTGTGACATGTGAAAATGTCTTCAAAGAGGACAAAGCCATTTCCTGAGCCATGGCCACAGCTTTTATGCTTTATCCAATAAAAAAGACGAAAAAAAGAATTGCTTTCTAATTGAATGGCAATTTACAATTTGGTGAAGTAAGAAAACGTGTCCCTAATTGTCTTTAAAGACTGTGAATACATTCATTTTTTATGTAGCTTTATTATAAATGAAAGCCAAATAATAAAACATTTCACACTAGATTTTTCTTCAGGCATAAGGGCCACACTGAAGAGGTTTCAAGTGTTTTAAAGGTCTTCAAAAGATTATTCCTCTACTACAATTAACCCTCTGGAGTCTCCAAAAGCTCCAAATCATGACTTCTTCATCACATCCAGACTAGAAAACAAAGCAGCGTGGAGCCCTACTGTAAATTTACCTCTAAAGTTCTGGCTGTAAACTCCATGAGGCCAGTTTCAGTTTGATGATGATATACCAAGTTAAACTGGAGACAAGGTCAAATTTATTTTGGATAAAACTATAGAACTGGATGTAACCCGCTTATATGTTGTATTTGCAACCTTTGTTCACATTGAGCATGATAGTGTTTTGAAAGTAAAAAAAAGATTCAAAATCACATTTTATGTTGGACTAAAGGACTAAAAAAGACACAAAATGACCAAAAAAAGATACAAATTGACAAAAAAAGACACAAAATGACTAAAAAAGGACATAAAAAGACTAAAAAAAGACACAAAATTACTACAAACGACACAAAATGACCAAAAAGATGCAAAATAACTAAAAATAGACATAAAAAGACACAAAATGACCAAAAAAATACACAAATTGACAACAAAAAAAAAGACATAAAAAGACATAAAAAGACAAAAAAAGACAAAATGACAAAAAAGACGCAAAATAACTAAAATAGATACAAAATGACCAAAAAATACACAAAAACGACACAAAAAGACACAAACAGGCACAAAATAACCAAAAAAGACACAAAATGACCAAAATTGTTACGGCAAACACACAAGACACAAATAAAATCCAGTCACACTAGAATAAAAACCAGAGTTGGATCACACACAATCACAAGATCACATTTATGTCGGTTTTTGACAAAATAGCCCAAGACTCCATAGAGTTAAGCAAAAATGTATATGCAGTTTGCTTTTTTCATTTATGAAGTTTAAATAAATGGATTAGTCAATAGATAGAAGATTAATCGGCAACTATCTATTGCTCATCCATTAAAGTCATTTTTCAACATTCTCTGGCTTTTTTTGCTTTGCCATTGACAACTGACAAGGAATCTGAATCCCTTGTGCGTTTGGAAATGCTCAAATGCATCTTGATAGAGATAAAGTGTGTAATAGTAAAGCAGTTGCTGTACGGCAGAGAGAGCGTAATTCACCAAACATGTCCTGCATCATCAGGAGCAGGGGGGCTTGGCTGTTGTTGTGAATGAGGGCCAGCATGACGTCAGGAAGCCAATGTCAACAATGCAGCTCCTAGAGGAGAAAAGGCGTTTCATCCTAACACACACAGGAGACCATCCAGCACACACACTCATACCTACAGTCCAGTACAAGCAGCGGGTCCGGCTGTCGGAGGGCTGCAGGAGAAACTAAACAAAAAACAATGTGGACTCACTCTTATTTCTGAGGATTTGAACGCAGACGAGCAGGAAAACGGGTAAGTGGGTCCCAGCATCAGGGATAATAAGCAACCATTGGGCTTTACTACGCGTGGATAAAGCAGACTACGGGAACCGTGGATTTGTTTCTACTAATCTGTCTGCTCCCTGGCTTTCCACGCTCACTTGTTTGTGTTGTAGTCTGCTGCTGTTGTCTTTGTGGGTTCTCTGTGGAACCCGCTCGGGGTTTGTTGCTGATTATTCCTCAGCTATGTGTCCACCTGACGTGGTTTTGACACCGTGGTGTGTTCACGCAGGTTAGCAGGGATGCTGTGGTCGGCGGTAGTTTAAGCTAGGTGTTGTGGCCAAATGTGTTTCCCTTAGAAAAACGTGTTTTTCCAAACCTCGATACCACAGAGGGAAAGTAGAGCCCGAACAAAGTGCTTTGTGCGTTTGGACTGTAACTGTTTTTTCTAAAGACTTTTTAAAAAAGCATTGACACCATTTCAAAGAATGACTCATGATAGTAGCCGAGTGGAAGAAACCTTTGCTTGTGTGTCAGTGAGCAGCTCTGTTTGGTGTCAATAGGACAGCCTGTTCATTCTACGAGGAAGTTGTCGCTCTCATGTCATTATTTTTGTAGCTAACCACATCCTACTTGTATAAAAAAGCCCTCAACACACACAGGTGGAGGAATAAAACGGTAACACGTGTTTTGCACGGGAGACAAACGGCTTAACCGGGGCTCCGCTGCTGTCATGCTGGGGGAGGAAGGGGCTGCAGAGGGACAAAGGAGCCAGCCTCCCACTCCCTTATTCCCGCCCTCAGCCGCTCAATGATTCAGTAAACACCCACCGAGGAATAAAGAAGAATTCCTGCATGCACTAACCGATATATATATGTTGTCCTCTGCTACGTTTCATTATGAGGACAATAAGAGTCTAATGAGCTGTGCTACTGCCCCCCAGCTAAATGACAAATCACAACCTCAAAGCCCTTCTTGTCACTACAGCCCAATAAATGTGGTGTAAAAATATTTTGATATTATATTTACAGCCAAAGCTTTGATTTGTAGCCCCTGTTTAGATGATATATCATGATTGGAGTGAGCGGCTGCTTGTATAACTTCTTTAAGCCATCGTAAACATGCCTTTATTGTGAAGAGATTAGCTCTTTGTTATCCTTCCTACAAAGCCACTCTCCTCTCCCTAATGTGGAAATAATAATAATAATAATAATAATAATAGCTTTATTTATATAGCACCTTTAAAAACAGCGTTCACAAAGTGATTTGACAGAACAAGCATTGATAAAAATCCTGCAAAAATAAGAAAACAATAATGAAGAAATAAAATAATATATATATGTATATGTATATATATATATATATATATATATATGTATATGTATGTATATATATATATATATATATATATATATATGTGTGTGTGTATATATATATATGTATATATATATGTGTGTGTGTATGTATATATGTATATAATATAATAATAATAATATAAATATATATATATATTGCATAAATGTACACACACACGCGCACACACACATATATATATTTATGCAATATGCATTTACATATACACATTCCACACAAGTTAGAAGGACCAACATCACATGAATGCAAGTCTATGAAAATGTGTTTTGAGAAGTGACTTAAAAGACTTCAGTGATTCAGCGAGCCTTAGGTCCAACAACATTTGAGTATTTGCAGCACTTGGTTGTGTTGGGAGGGAGAGGGTGAACCTGAATGGAGCAGATGAGAGGTGACTGAGGCCAATTAAATATTTACCACCACCACCACCGCCACTTCCACACAGTTATCTTGTGCAAAGACTGCTTTGCTGTAGATGTTTCCTACTAATTCTCCCAGGGTTATACCATAACATAAAGAGACCATTCACTGTAAATACAGAGTTGTTAAAGGGACAACCAACTGTTTTTACATTTAAGGTTAGTGTACTTCTCATGGAGGGTTATTGCCCATCTTGTGAAAACAGTTATATAATGTCTTCTGTGGTGCTTTGAGAAAATGATGCAAATGATGTCATCAGGGTTATCGTAGCTTAAGGCTTAAGGTAGATTCATAACAGACAACCTGCATTACAAACTACAGTCACCTGGTTGGTAGAGTGAAAGAAAATACATTATGGAGTTGCATTATGGAAGGTGTATAATACAGCATTTTTGATCCGTACTAGGCATTAAAGATCACAATGACATGGTCTCTCACATATTTCTACCATATTCTAAAAAATGTGTCTCCAACTTTATGGAAGAGAAAAACTTCACTGCCAGAATACACCTTTCAGCATACCAGTGTGAACATGGTTACAAAATAAAAGCACACACCCTCATTAAATCCCTGTCATTCTTGATACTGCCACTGGATGACACCAAAGTCAGAATAAAAAACAGCACATAGTGGCTTTAAATGGATAATAATATTGTGTGTGCTTAGTTGACATTTTGGCCTGAATGTGGCTTGAGAGGAAAGCTCACAGTGTGTCTACAGTGTTCAAGCTGTGATCATCGGTCCACTCATTTAATTTGGAATCATTAGGAATCATACTGAATACTATGAATATATATTGATTCATATGTATTTTTATATCCCTGATGTCCAAGTGGAATTTTTGGCCAGATGGTTCAAGTGAAAGACTCCATTAGGAATCCTCCTCTTGGGAGGATTCTCTCTATTTACAGCACTTTTTCTTCATGAAGTTGTATTGTGGTCTTTACAGCACATTTTCTAAATGCTGCGCTCCTGTTGTCAAATTGATGATGTTTTCTTAATTTTCTTGTGTTTTGTGTATTTGCATGTGTTTTCTGAAGTTGCAGTGCTGTGAGCCCTCAGGGCCACCGTATATAACCAGTCACACAAAGGTTTAATCAGGGAAATGCAGATATATCTAAGTACCTGGATGCAGAATGAGTATGTTTACCATGTAGTATGTAGTATGTTATACCATCTTTGCTTGTGCCAAAGTCTGACAATACACCACACATTTGGTCTGATTTTGTGAATGATGTCACTAAGCCTGACTCGTTTCCCCTTTTTTAGGATGGATGACTGTGTAGACCAAGTAGGCTCAGTAAAGGTTGTCAGCAAATTTGACTTTTAAAAGGTTGTTGTCAGGTTCCCTTGTCCAAGCGAGCGTGTGAGATGCTGCTTTCATAACACCAACTGGTCTCTACTAATTCACTGCGATCCCTTTTGGCTTATGAACCTTGTTATTGGTGATATATAGGATGTGCAGTTTAGTTGGATGATGCTGTGGTGTATTTGGACAACTGGGAGACTCACCTGGAATGCATTCCTACCGTACCTCAGCCGAGTGGTTGGGCTGGGCCAAGTTCGTCCTGTCAATGCAAAAGTTCAGGCTATAGCACTAAAGAAGAGCTGATGTCCTTTGTCTGCCTCGTTGACTATTAGAGTTTTTGTTGGACCGTAAAAAACGATTTGAGTAGGTAAAAACGCTCCTCTACAGCGCCGCTGTTCTGTGTGCCCCACACTCTGACAGGCCATTTAAACTTTATGTGGATACTAGTAGGGCTGGGCGATATGGACCAAAAGTCATATTCCCATATATTTAGGCTGAATACCTATATACGATATATATCCTGATATTTTTATCACTAAGTGAGAGCAAATGTTCAGTCAAAGCCAAATATGACACGATACAAGTAGTTTTATTGAAACTGTTTATTTAAGTGAACATAAATACTGTATAACAAGGACCTTTTTAAAAAACAATCAAAGCTCCATAAAGTGCACATTTAAATAAAAATATATCTTAAATAAATGCCGCAGCTTGCCTGGAGCAAGGATCACAGTGCAAATTTGAACTACATCAATATATGCAATATGGTCTAATTCCATATCACATTTAAAAATATATTGATATATCTACAGATAATTTCACTTGACAAGATTTCTTATTTTAAGCATTCAACATGCTTATTTCTAGATTTAAAAATCATAATTCAATAAATCTTGTCAAGGTAAATTATCTGTCCATGCTGCAAGATCATTTCCCTCAGATTTACTGTTTTTATCTTGTTTTTAGACTAAACACCTTTTTTGCAGTGAATATAATAAACATAATATGTTCATTAAGAAATGGACTAAGGAAGTCACTAATGTCTGACATACCATGGAAAATACTGAACTGGAAAACATTATGCGCTGGCAGGACAGAGTCACTCTAATGCTGCGATTACAAACATGGCAGACAGCTGTGATTGAAGTAGTCAGCTGATTGTGTTCAGGATCAATGATGAGAATATGACTCCCATCAATCGCTCCGGTGCACTGTCAGAAACCCCATCTCTGTCGGAAGCCTTGTATGACCTCCCAGAGATCATCTCCTTCAGACAGCTTAATGTAGACAGGCATGAAGGTATAGTGGACAGCTTGGCAGAACTGCCCCTGTCTCCATCCATAGAGCCCAGCTCCTACATGCTTTCTCAGGGAGATGTGTCACCTAAAACCAGTGTCTTGCTGTAAGAGTCTGGTGGAGAGGTGCTGACAGATATATTCAAAGGTTTGCCTTGACATCCTGAAACTTTGGGTGAAATGTGTTTTTTTGTGAAGCCATTCACATCACGATGCGACTACTCCTGGATCCGACTCTCATCTACACACACCTCTGTGCAGACGTAGCAGCCATTGGTTCACTGAAAGCAATTGTTAGTTGTGTCTTTCTCATCATCCTCCTTCTCGTTATGATCTGCTCAAAACTCCATGTTCTTTATTCTTTATTTCAAGGATAGCCCCTTGAGATGTACCATCTCATTTTCGAGGGGGTCCTTACAAATTAGTGGTCGACCGATACAGGTTTTTTAAGGTCAATGCTGATACTGATTATTATTATCAGTCTTAACCGATCCCCGATATGTGCTGCCATTTTTTTTGGGCCGATTCTTGAAGCCGATATTGCCTTTTCTCCCTCCATTTATATGATAAAAATGACTCAATGATAATAAATGCTACACAAGTATCAATTTAAACAAAAAAAGAAACATTTATTAACAAAACAAACAAAACATATTAACAGTTGGATGCAAACAATGTGTATGTTGTGCTAGGCCTGGAGGTGGTGGCGCCTCAGATGATCCACATATTTGATGTGTTTTTCTTTTTTCTGGTATCAGCAGCAGCTCACCAGAGAATGGAGATGTTGCACCGAGCCTTGCCTGCTGTTGGCTCAGTGAAATGGACTAATTCATCGTCGAACGCACGCACGTATCGGCCGATGCCAGTACAAGTAAAATACGCAAATATCGGCCCATATATATCGGCCGGTCAATATATCGGTCTATCTCTATTACAAATAATGCCAAATTATACAAAGGTAATAAAGAGTAAATACTAGGGCCGGAACTTTAAAAAAATTGACGTATTTAATCGCACTTTGCACCGCGGAACGTTTCTCACTGGATGAGTTTCAGGCGGACCGATTATACTGGAGCACCAACTAACGTTGATGAGTTGAGACAACAACAAACCACAGTGAACATGAAGGAAGAAGCTGATGAGACGCTTTGGTTGGCCCCGTGGATGATGGGACATTTAGTTACTAAAAACCAACGGATGGAAGCATCCATAAGAGCATGGTTGTGTTGCTATGCAACAAGGAATTCACATATCACCGCAGCACATCCAGCCTCAAGTATCACCTCAATGCTAAACATATAGCAGCTAGCGGCTAGTGTAGTAGCTAGCGTGGATTGTGTTTTACTTAAAAACCAAAGTATTATAGTTTACAGAAGGTCTACCTACCTATAGGCTACCTGGATTTCTGAAATGTACTATATTTATAAATATGCTATTGCTACACTTAATGGCAAAAATTGCACTGGTCTGTTGGACTTGAACAAAAATAAACAATATTTTTGTTGCTTAAGCTTATGTATTCAGTCATTATTCAATGGTATACTAAAAATCCATGTGAAAAAAATTACTTCTCACTGTTCTCAGGTCAAATATTTATATGCGATTAAAATGTGATTAATTTCAATTAATTAATTACTAGATTAATTTTTTTAATCGAGTCCCGGCCCAAGTAAATATTAAACATATTACAAAACATATAAGCACAAGGACACACACACACACACACACACACACACACACACACACCATCAATGGTCCCCCGAGCTAGCCTCCCACCCCACCACACAGTATTACTCAAACAGAGTATGATTAGTAATCCCTTTGCAAAAATAGAGGTGGACGCATAAGCATACATTTACACACCCATATAAATACATTTGCTTGCATGCACCAGTAAAGTATACAGTACATATTTATATACAAATACACATGTATATATACAGTACAGCGGACCAGTGGAAAGCATATGGGTAGAATGAGTCCTAGAAAAAGAAAAAAAATAGGGTGAGATAGATCAGAAACGAGCAGAAAGTTTGAAAATGCGTAATTAAAGATGATATGAAAATATGAAAAGAAGTGATAGACCTAAGTGAGGAAGGAAGGTTTTTCCAATCGGATGGAGCTTTGAATTTGAATGCTTGACGAATCTTTGCTGATTCTAGGTGTAACCAGAAAAAGATGATCCATGTGCCCTTAGCTGTATTGAGAACTGAAAGGAATTAAACGTTGTTTCAGATATGAAGGGAAATTAAAATAGATACATTTGAAAATAAATGTTGAGCAATGAAGTTGCCTTCTGGACTTAAGAGGAAGCCAGTTCAAGGACTCATACATTAGACAGTGATTGGTTCTATAAGGACACCTGAGCACAAATCTACAAAGACTATTATTTAATACATGAAGAGGTTTGTTTCAGAGGTGGTACCATAGATCAATAGTTCTCAACCTTTTTGAGTCGCAACCCCCAATTTAACATGCATGTTGCCTGCGACCCCCGCTCACTGAACACAATCTCACAGTTCAGATCATACAAACTCAGTTGATACGACGAATTTTCGACAAATAATGAAGCAGACAACAACTAAAACACCTCTCTGTCTGTGCATTTATATATATTTTTTATATTTTATGACACAAAATGGTCAGAAAAAGACACAAAATGACCACAAAAAGACACAAATTGACCAAAAAACTATCAAAATGACCAAATAAAGACACAAAATGACTAAAAAAGACACAAAAAGACAAAAAAAAAAAAAAAAGACCAAATAAAGACACAAAATGACCAAAAAAAGACACAAAATGACCAAAAAAAGACACAAAATGACCAAAAAAGACACAAAATGACAAAACAAAACACAAAATGACCAAAAAGACTTAAACTCATTAACACATGAACACTTTAACACAGTGGAGACAGAGCTGACTTCCAAAATGATTTGGCAACCCCCAGAAATCATCTCGCGACCCCAAGGTTGAGAATAGCTGCCATAGATAACATCAGCATAGTCTAAATTTGGGAATCGATTGCATTATAATTATTTTCCGGACTTTGTTTGAAAAACAGTCAACAGAATGATAAAGTGATTTCAGACAACCAAATATTTTCTTGGAAATGAAGTTGACATGTTTACTTCTGTACACAGTGTGCTACGTGTGACATCGTTGTTATTGTTCTTCTGCACATGCATGTCAGTTCAGGACCTTGAGCAGTTCACACTGGAGTTTGGTAGAGGCCACATTTGAAAATAAGCCAAACAAAAGAATCGTATCTGAGCAAAACATCCAAATTGGGCATTAAGCCCTGCAGTGTGAAGGTAGCCTTATTCTATAGCATGCAGCATAAGGTGTCAGAAAGTAGGGACTAAGATTGTCACGATACTAAAATTTTCAACTCGATACCGATATTCAGGAAAATATTCGATACTTGATACCATTTTCGATACCACTAGGATAAAACAAAGACCCTAAAATTTAAAAGAAATATTTTTATTAACAAGAAAAATGCAACATGTAAAAATTAACAGAACCACAGGTTAAATATTTATAATAAAAAACAGTTGTGCAAAAAGAAACTGCAACTATGATAACAAGCTTCAGGTCTGAGGTAGTGCCAAAAAAATCCCAATACAATAAACAATAACAATTAGAACAATATTTTGGGCTGTGTGTGTTGCTGTTTGGTTGCAGGTCGGCTTTTCTCTGCTCCATTCTGGGACTTCAAGAGAGAAAATAACACTTTTCAGTTACCAACATTTATGTTAACTTATTAACTCTATGCTAATGTATACTGACACTGTGTCATTTAACATAATATGGGCACACAACGTGCCCCTTTTGAAAATAAGTATCGTATCCGGATACAACGTTTTAGTATTGATACTTTTTTGAGTATCGATACTTTTGACAACCCTAGTAGGGACAATGTCACAGTTTGCAGCCAGCATTGTTAGTTATTATGAAGATTATTTCAGGTCTTGCCAGAAAAGATTGTGTATTGTTGCTATGGAGAATGCTATGGCCGCTGCTTGAATCATTGTCTTTGCATTGTGTCACTCCACTTTTTAGTTGGTAACATTTATTCTTCTGGCTTAGAAAGAAGGTTGTAGATGATCTACGTTGTGCACATAATCTTAATCAGTTTTGAATAAATAACTGTATTGCAGGAGTGGACTGGCTTTCCCTCCATGGTAACGGCAGCTGAGGATCGAAGGAGAGATAATTCAAAAGGAGGGCATTAACCTATCGTACTGTTGAGTTATCAAGGACAAGTTTTTGTGTCAAGAAATGTGGTGGCACAACACAAAGACAATGATTCAGGCAACATCTGAGCTGGATGGGTTTAGCAGTGTCCATAGCAACCAAGTTAGCCAAAATATCAAAAATGTTGCATTCCAACACTTTATGATATATAAAGATATATTGATATAAAAGATATATCGATATATTTTTTAAATGTGATATGGAATTAGACCATATTGCATATATCGATAAAGTTCACATTTGCAATGTGATCCTTGCTCCAGGCAAGCTGCGGCTTTTATTTAAGATATTTTTTTAATTTAAATGTGCACTTTATGGAGCTTTGACTTTAAAAAAGGTACTCCTGTTGTTATACAGTATTTATATAGGCAGTCAGCTTGCCTGTTGTGGACAGAGCCTGTGGAAAAAAGATAAGGATGAATTATGGACCAAAAGTCAGATCCCGATATATTCTGGCTGAATATCGATATATATACGATATATATCCTGATATTTTTATCACAAAGTCGGAGCAAATGTTCAGTCAAAGTCAAAGCCAAATATGACATGTCACATGTAGTTTTATTGAAACCGTTTATTTAAGTGAACATAAATACTGTAAAACAACAGGAGTACCTTTCTTTCTTTTTTTAAAGCAAAGCATAAAGTGTACATTTAAATAAAAAAATATCTTAAATTAAAATAGCCTATGAAATAAAATAGGCCAATTTTTTTCTGAAAATGACAAAAAAAAAACGAACATTACAAAATAACTAAATATGACAAACCCTAGTAAGGGCAGCATTTATATATCAAGAAAGAAAAAAAATTGAACTACATATCGATATGCGATATGGTCTAATTCCATATCACATTTAAAAATATATCAATAGATTTTTAATGTCGATATATCGCCCAGCCCTAGGATGAATAGACAAAGGCACACAGAGTGAAGATAATGTGGGCAACAAAGAACCTTTGTTGCTAGTCATCACCTTTCACTCCTCCCATATTTCCTGTCAAGATGCATACAAATCCTTCAAAAAAGGTTGTTCATTAAAGGGATGTTATTAGCTGTGTTTAAAGGGGTTAAACACAGCTAGCACTCATTGTACCCTCCGTCTATTTTCATCCCCACTATGTGAGGACATATTGCCTGAGGGGGATGGATATGTGTGTGTGTGTGTGTGTGTGTGTGTGTGTGTGTGTGTGTGTGTGTGTGTGTGTCAGTGTTTAAGGCCTACATGCCTATATAGATTCAAATCTGGTTGGTGCATATACAAATGTAGACATGTGCTCAGTGAGAACCAGTTGTTCCACGATGTTCATCTTGTAAGTGTGCCTCCCTGCACAGTGTCTGTCAGGAGGCCTTACTGCATGTTCTGTTGCTCCACATTCATCTCTTTGCAGACACTTTAAACAGTGTGGCCTGGAACAGAGACTTACTCCCCACTTCAGTTTTTATAAATAAACCAGGCATTGTGAAAGTATCATCCTGAAGTACCTTCTCCCTTTATTTAAGAGCAAACAAACACAAAGCAAAACTGAGGCATTCTCTCTTTGGTAGTGTGTTAAAGTCAATCCTCCAAACATAAACACAACAGCCCTACATACAATCATCCACACTGCAAAAAAAGAAAAGTTGGGTGAACTCAAAATTTCAAGGTAACAAACTTCGATAAAATTTTAAGTTGGACAATTAAACTAAATATTTTAAGTTTTGTTTTTGAGTTTGCTCAACTCTGAATTCAGATTTTTGAACTTGTAACTGTAACGCCGTGTCAGCTAATGTTGCGACCACAATTTTGAGTTAGCATTGATACGCTAATGGCTACTCTTGTAGCTGTAACAAGCAGCGCCGCTAGCATCAGTTAGCCGCTAGCATCAGTTAGCCGCTAGCTTTCGCTAATGACCGAATTTCACTGATTTCCCGCATTTCACAACAAAGAAATAAGAGTTAGCAGAACTATTGTCCCTTGTTGTGAACCCCAACTTATATAAGTAACAACAACTCACAAACTTCTTTTTGAGCAGACAACTGGCTTCCTTTGTTGTGCTAATCTACATCATTGCCCTAAATGTCAATAATTTATATTTCCAAGTTTTACCAACTTAAATCACTGTTTTTGGCCAAAAAATACAAGTTGGGTTTTTTTGCAGTGCAGGATTCTTTACATTATTGGGTGATTCTCATGAAGCCAGTCTAAGTTCTGTCTGTAAAGATTATAAGGACATACTTAATTAAACTAAATATATCTCACTTTTATATAAATTAACAATATAGCCATAATGAGGCACAATTCATTGTTTTGTGTTAAAATAATATTTTCTATATTTTTAAACATATTTTTGATTCACAAATTCATTACCGTAATGCGTCCAGATAAAAATGTCATGTTTTCCCCACACTTATATAGAATAAATATTTAATAAACTTCATAAAAATAAATATACATTTGTTTAAAAAATTTATAATTTAACAGAATATAATAAAAAATAATGTTTTTAACAATGTATAAAGAACAAAATCTGAATGAAAATTGATGAGAAAAAATGGTTAAATGTTACAGTAATGATACAATTGTTTGTATTAATATGTGTATATTTTAATTAAATACATTTTGGTGATACCAGCTACCCTTGAGCATATTTAAGTGCTTGCCAAAAAAAAAAAAAAAAAAAAAAAAAAATTTAAATATGTGTTAGGGTAATGAATTTTGCTCAGCGTCTCTAAAAATGTCACAAAATACCTTACATTTTTAAAAATAGATTATAAAGTCATGTTAAACAGTGACTTTAGAATGTATATGTTATAACAGGTCAAAGAAAATATGTATTCAATGCTCTTGGATTTTTGCTATGATTTGTACCATGTTCATGAGAATCAACCTATTGGGAATGAATATGAATGAAGGGATATATGATTCTGAAAGATAATCAAAAGAAAGTGGCACATATGAGCCCATAATTTGGAATTCTAATTTGAAAATTGTAATCAAAATTGAAATATCTGACATGAAAGGGTTAGGGTGAATGAGTTTTGACAATGAAATGGAAATGAAAAATGAAAATCCAGATTTTCACATTAAAAGCCCACTAACAGAGAAGTGATTATAAGACTCTGTAATGTCTGATAATGACCACAGGGGTGCAGATGGACTAACCTTGACTGTTTTAGTGAATGGATTGATGTAGGCCTCTCCACACTATCAAACATCACAGGCAGCAGCATGGAAAATGAGGAATCCAGCGAATTCAGTAGGAACATTACCCTGCAAACAGTATTTATAGAGGACAACATTCCTGAGGTGGCATGTCACGTTTGGTTCAGTGTGATGAAGAGCGCTTCTTTCACATTCCTTCTTCTTCTCTGTCTCTTTGTGTAAAAGCAATACATAATTCACACTCACAGCACTGTTATATATGTGTGAGTGTACATATGTGCAGGTGAGAGTAACTGATCAAGGGCAGCATGACCGTGTGTGTGTGTGTGTGTGTGTGTGTGTCCCGGGGGGTGTAGCACAGCTCGAGGGCAGACAGAGGAAACTACACTCAGAATGTCTGATGGATCTCTTTCTCTACCTCTGTCTTGGTGTCATTTTTCTTTCCTTTCTTAATATTCATATCTCCTCTTTCTCCGCTTTTTACACTTATTCTCTCAACACGTCTATTTTTATCTCCTTTGCTTCAGCAGTCTGTCATCTTGGAGGATGAGTGTGTAGTCGGTGTGAAGCAGTCGTTGTCTCACTTGTCTTTATTGGTATTTTGTTTACCAGCCAAGGCTGCGATCCCTTTCTGATTTATTTGTGAATTAATAACTTATGGAACATTTTGTCATCAATAAATAAATGTTCTGCACACAGCACACAGTGTGGTTCAGACACTACACTTTGTTTTGATAGTACAATGTAGTAGAGAATCATGTTTTAAAAAAACACTTTTAAATCAATTTTTGATGCTTTGTCACTTCCCTCTGGCATTGATAAAGCAAAGAATATGATATTTCAAATATCTCCAATAAAATAGTTATGAAAATATAAAGATAAATATATATAAATAAATAAATATATAAATATATATATAAATATATTGATATATTTTTCAATGTGATATGGAATCAGATCATATCACATATATCGATATAGTTTAAAAAAAATTCTATATATAAAATGCTGCCTTTAGTAGGGTTGGTCATATTTAGTTCTTTTGTAATGTGCGTTATTCTTTTCTCATACAAATATATTTATTTCAGAAAAACATTGGCCTATTTTATTTCATAGGCTATTTTTATTTAACACTTAAATAAACGGTTTCAATAAAACTACTTGTGACATGTCATATTTGGCTTTGACTGAACATTTGCTCTCACTTTGCAATAAAATTAATCAGGATATATATCATATATTGATATTCAGCCTCAATATATCAGGATATGACTTTCGGTCCATATCGCCCAGCCCTATGAGGACATCCAGAGGTTGTTTTTTTTTTAGACACAGTGGGGGAGCTAAACGCTAGCATACTCACAATGGCGATGCTAACATACATACCATGTTGACCATCTTAGTTTAGCGCATTAGCATGCCAACATCTTCTAATTAGCACTAAACACAAAGGACAGCTGAGGAATTTTATTACTTTTTCAGGTATTGGAAAACAAAACCAATGACATTTCAAAGTAATTGATAAAACTTTACATTTTTCACCTGCTCCCAGGACTGTCAGCGGCCATGGCACAGACGGCCGATGTGTTGTGTGGTGTTTGAACATTTTGGCACAAATCTAACTCCATAAAATTATCTATTCACAAGGAAAAAGAAATGGTCAGACAAAATCCACTATAGTGCCTACAAGGTCCATAAATTTCGAGACATCTGTTTATTTTTCCTCGATCAGTGGCAGAATTCCTTTAACTGCTGGTACAGATATGGAAATGGATTGTGCTGCTAACAATATAGGTATTGTTTTTTCAGTGGTTTCAAATATTAGAGAGTTCAATGTCTCAAGCTGTACATTAAGACTTTGGTTTGACAAAGACTTGGCGTACAAGTTGAAAAGAATGCACAGCTGCTTTTCTTGTACTATTGCACATTCAATATTTCATGGATCCATCTGTTCACACCTTTCCACAATGAAAAGTGTCATCAGTAGCAAATTTGTCATGGCAGAACACCATTTCCTAATCCCAGTGCGAGAGATGGCGTTCCTGACATTAAAGCGATTCATCGAGCGCCAAGCTGCTGCCGTGTGTTTGTGTCTTGGAACAGATTTGAACAACCATTGTTTGGACTTCTGAGTGACACAGTGAGAATTCTTAATGAGGAGACAATCTGTCCGTGAGAACAGTGTTTGTATCCTTACAGTGCGGAGGATGCTACTGTAATGAGATGATGACATGTTGAATTTCTATCCAAAAAGTATACCAAAAATCCCGACCAAATTACAGCAGAAGCCAGAAGTGTCTCTGCTCACTGCCCAATTGTTGGCATTTCTGGTTCATCTGGTGCATAACCTTGCCACAGATCTGGCAACCCATCTGGCATGGCTGGAGGTGATTGGTGCAGACTGGGCGGGCAGATGGTGAGATGATGGTCAGCTGTTTTGGGCAGTGCTTAAATCCACATATGCCATGCAGGAGTTGCTAAGCTAAAGCTAAATCTGTTGTTGAGCATATCTCATCAGAGAGACACAGCTGATGAACAACAAAAGTAATGAAGTCTGTTTTACAAATCCATAGCTGTAATTGCTGCTGTAAAACTTTCAGTGTTCACTCTCAGACATGTTGGATCGAACTGACTTGGTCTGCCACATGGTTTATGTGAGGCAGCTAAAACAGAAATATTGAAAAAAAAATCCATGATAGCACTATTTGCATAGAGAGGAAACCACCTTCATAGCACATCGTGTTGGGAAAGGCTCTCTTCTAAGGTTGGATGTTTAGGGATTATAGTGATTTGATTACAACTGTCAGTGGGATATTTTCCAATGGGCATGCCCCCCTGGGAGAAAATTTTGTATATTTACAGTAACATTTAAGTAAAAACACATACATGTTGTGCACTTTGAAAGCTAGATGTGAGCAAACACCTCACACAACAATTTCCACAGTGATATAGAATCTTTATTGTTATCCTACTGTGCTACTGTGTTGGTCTTACTAGGGCTTTCCACTCGGGCATGTAGCAGCCAGCCAGTGTGGAAGGATAACTGGCTAGGAGGGTCTGGGAGGCATGCCTCCTCAGGAGAATCTTTTATAATGTTAGCTGTCATGTTCGGGGTGTGTGTCTGTGTGGCACACAATGCACACTAAGTGTGTTTTGTCCACACAGTCAACATCAGCTCCTGTCACAAATCAAAGACATGTTGACAGTCTCACAGACATACACACACGTCTGATTTAACAACTAACGTTATAATATAGCCCCTAAGTTAGGTGTGCACCGATTGCAATTTTCTGGCCGATCACCAATTTTTAAAAAGCCTGACCTGCCGATTCCGATTTTGGCCGGTACCGATTTTTTTATAACTCACAGCTGAACCTTCAATGTTTGAATCTTATTTTATTGAAAAACAATAACACAGCAGTATCTTTCTTTAACAAATAAAGGAAATCACAATGTGTGAGGTAGTTAATAAAATATTGAACTTAAAATAAATAGCAACAATTTACAGGACAAACTATCAAAACAACTGCAACCATGAATAAAGTGTCATGAGTTTTACGTATTTGATGCATAGCATTTGATGATACAGTGTGGCGGGCTAGATGCCAAGCTGTAGAAGAAGAAACAAACAGGGGAGAGGGTGATTTCCATGGCGGGACAAGTTAGCCCCCAGAGGGATTTAGAGACTCTGGAGGTGATGTGAACAACGTCAGCAGCTGAAAGCAGCATGGCTAATTATGCACAGAGCCTCTGCTGATCATAAACATAGTGATTGTGAATTAACAACATCACTAACTGTGCACAGAGTTGTAAACAAACAGAGATCGCTAAGTGAACACCTCCTGCAGCAGCAGCACATACACACTGTACTGCTACAGAGCTAACTGTAGCTAAGTGCCTCTAACAGCAGCTCTTCTTAACAAGCATCTGGCTCGTTAGCGGCTCGTTAAGAAGAGTAAGAAGGAGTCGCTGGATTTGTCTCCAGTTGCTTTCTTGAAAAATAGTCGCTAAGGGGGTCTGAAAAGTTGCTAAATTTAGCAACAAAGTTGGGAGCACTGCTCCGCTGGTGGGGGGTTATTATCGATATAGATAAGATCGGCTTGACGCAAAGGAATCGGCCGATCGCCGATCCTGCAAAATTAATTAAATCAGCGCTACTATAAGTGCAATTTAACTTCACTACACTGCATGTATTGAAGTGATCCGCTCACAGACAGTTCCCAGCTCCTTGCGTAATTTTTCGCGCATGGACATACAGTAGGCAGTGTTAATACACGCATTGGGTAGGTTTATGCTGCCAGCAGACACCATGATCACAGTCACCCATGAATATTAAGTAACCATGTGGAACATGCAGTCTCTCTTCATAATATGATTCCATCAGACCTTATATCTGTTTAACCCAAGTCGGTACCTATGCACAGTCTCATTATGTTTTACAGACATTTGTAGTTAACTAATAAGGTAAAACATTTTGTTTATGCTGCATTTTTTCAGGCACTTCATTCAAAAAAGTTTATCTAATCTGCTATCACAAGAAAACGATCTTTGTTATTTTGAGATAACAAGATAATAAGTCGTTATCACGAGATAACAGTGTATAAAAAAAATTAAATCAATGGCCGTCCTCTGCTTCCGTAGTAATAGCCGCTTTTCGTGATTAAAACAGCTTTAATTGTTAGCTAATGTTAGCTCAGGGCTACCAAACGGCGTAATGCAGCAGTGTGTTTGGACCTCTGACCGACCGGACAGGTTGATAGTATTTAGTTCGGCACGCGCACAGCACATGCACATACGGAGAGATGATGTGGGGACGGGACTGATACAGACAGGTAGGCACGTTTCTCTGTCATATTTGAATTGTTTTGAAGTGGTGAGGGCAGCTCGGTAAATTCAATGTGTGTGTAATTGTATGAATGCGCACGCTTGTCTCGGAGGAGAACGGAGAGGTGTGGGTTGGGGTTTAGACTGATTGATGGGTGACAGGCACTCTGCTGAGGCAGCAGTAACACAAAGCAAAATAACTTTATAATATGAAAGTGTAAATACATGTTAAATAGCCTGAAATGTGACATGAGCGCAGCAAATTAGAGTATAGAGGGCTGCCACAGTCTAGGAAATTTATGGGAAACCCTGAAAATAGAGAATAACGCGAATCCATGTATAGACATTAATGACATGTCATCATGTTAATAAGATAAATCAACATGGACATAAGGCTATTTAGTTTGTTAAATAAAAGGACAATATATAGATCTGTTCTACAGGAAAGGTAATTAAATGACTTCTTTTGTGATTTGGTGCAATATAGAAAATAAAATTAACTTGATCTTCAAGGGGGGCGGGGGGTGCAGGGTGCCCCCTTAATATAATGGTAGGGGAAACACTGGAGTATGTGCATTATTAAACATCAGGTATATTGCATGTTAATTATGCCACATTGCTTTGGGGAGTCTTGTAGTTTGTCCTCAGTCCACATTTCTCATTTGCCTCCTGTGTGATGATTTACAGACTCAAACTCCAATCATGGCCTGAACTTAACCTTCAGTGAACTAAAGCACAAAGACTAGAAGTGTTCAGAACAATACAGTGCCCCAACTGCAGGCATTTGTCTCTTTTTATAGAAAAAGTGACTTTTTGTTTACTCAGCAGCCTGCATTTGTGATGTAATTCTTCATTATCAAATGAGTTAAGAGCAGCTCTGTTGGCAAGGAATAATCCCTGTAGAGCAGCAGTGAGGAAGCTGATTGGATGATCAGCTCTCCTGAATGAGTGTGATCTTGGAATGTATTCAGAGCCATGCTTTACTCTGTCACCCACAGAACAAGTGAACCCACCAACCCAGGGTAGACACAGGGAGGGAGGGGGTTCATCCTAAAACTTCCACCATTACCACCTCCTTTTCTGTTACTCTGTAGATGTGTGCTGATCCAAATCATTGCCAGCAGCCTTGACACACAGTGAGTTTGTGATGTGGTATTTGCTTTGAGATGTTTCTGATCAAAATCAAGCAAACAAACACACACCAATACTGACTTTCTTTTCAACACACAACCAATCAGCTGCTTCTCACACTGTAGGGGGACCAGCTGTACACATCAGGGCATGTATTTTATTCAGGCTGATGAAGAGTTTCATCATTTTAGCTTTCAACATTTGTAGGAGGAAGCCTTAAATGTCTGCCTTTAGAGCTGTTCAGAACATTGATTATCTGCCATTTAAACACAGAATATCCACTGATTAGTAAATTAGCTCCATAGCCATTGAAACATTGTCCTTTATGGCTGTGCCATTGTCGAAAGAGCAAGATGAGAAGCATCATGGTAAGGCAAGGCAAGGCAAGTTTATTTGTATAGCACAATTCAACACAAGGTGATTCAAAGTGCTTTACATAAACATTAAAAACAGCAAGACACAATTGAAAACAGTAAAAACAGTCGATTAAAACAGGGGGATAGAAATAAAAATATAAATAAGATAAAATAAGATACAGCAGGATAAGAAAACAGATAAAATAATAAAAAGTACAAGTCAAACATTGCGTAGTTAAAAAGTAAGGGCAGTAGAGTAGAGCAGATAAGTGTTAAAGTTAAGAGTACGCTGCAGTAAACAATAGTGTTTTTAGTCCTGATTTAAAGGAGCTGACCTCAGATCTACAGGTAGTTTGTTCCACAGGTGAGGAGCAGAATAACTGAAAGCTGCCTCACCCCGCTGGTAGGCTATAAACCTGTTAACAGAGGCTTGAAAACCTTTACAAATCAAGTCTTGTCTTGAAATGACTTGCAAATGTAATTTTAATGAAAATGGGGAAAGGGTTAAAGCAGAGCCATGCTGGGGACACGGGTACTCTGAGATCCATGGGTGGATATTTCATTTCATTGCTAAGGGTAGCAATTTCTTAAGGCTGCCAAAAGTACTGTTGTAGCAGTTAATACTATATTTAATATATGTTGAGGAAACCCTGATTACTCCTGGATTGTGTTGGTACCATCCATCCATTCTCGTCTGCTTATCCGGGGCCGGGTCGCGGGGGCAGCAGGATAAGCAGGGCATTCCAGACGTCCCTCTCCCCAGCCACAACGTCCAGCTCCTCCTGGACCCCGAGGCGTTCCCAGGCCAGGAGAGAGTTATAATCCCTCCATCGTGTTCTGGGTCTTCCCCGGGGCCTCCTACCAGTTGGACCTGGAACTCCTCTAACGGGAGGCGCCCGGGAGGATCCTAACCAGATGCCCAAACCACTTCAATTGGCTCCTTTCGACGCGAAGGAGCAACGGCTCTACTCCATCCAGATGTCTGAATATAAATAACATTAGTTATAGCAGTTCCTTATCAGTTCAGTAGTCTATGTATTCAGGTGTTCAGGTATGTCTAGCCAGCAGTGGTGAGTAGGACCCACTGTAGAATTATATTGAGTATAGTGTGATCTCATCCAACTGAATCTCCACTGAGAACCATCATGAAAATGGTTGCGGTGTTTGTCTTGTAATTGTTTTTCCGATACATAAAGTAGGTGTCATGGGTCTTATCTCTGAGTCTACTCCAGTAATTTTATTAGAAGATGAAGCATAAAATGAGTCGTTTTATTATTTTAATATTGCATCCTAATTAGGCGAACTTAGAACTGCACAATACTGCTAAAATTACTGTATAATGAAATAAAATAGATAAATAGGATTTTTTTTTTTATTGTGTAAAGTCCGATCACTGGTCACCATTCATGGTGTAGCATTATTATTATTACATTAACAGGAATTCATTGGAAATTTCAGCTTATGAAGGAAAGATTTTTATCACACATCAGAGATCATTATTTGATGCTCCTTTAACATTTTTTAAAAAAAGTAAGTAAAAGTAGGAATTTCAAATTTTATTATAATTGGAGTTCATATGATGCGCAATATAGTGCTGTTTTGTTTTGTAAATGAAATGTGAGAAACTACAGCTGAAATACAGTACACTGCAAAAAACATGAAGCTTACCAAGTATTTTCTTCTTCTATCTAGCAATAGTATCTTAATTATCTTGTTTTGAGTATAATTTACCTACTGACCATAGCTTTATGTGCTTATTTTAAGAATGTGAATTTTTTTTGTCTTGTATAGCTAATAAAACCTAAAGAAGTCATTTTGTAACAAAAATTAGTGAAAAACCTCTTCACAGGGAATTCAGTCTTGTTTAAAGACTTCTTTTCAGGATTGACATTGTGAGCGTTTTCATGCTTTTCAATCTATTTAACTGTTGAAAATGGTGATTTGTTACCTTAAATATTGGTTCCAACTGAGAGTTTTAGTTGCATGTAGTTTAAATGCTTTTTCAAAAGCATTTTCTACCACCAGTATCTACCCACAGATACTGAAATGAGAATAAAAAGTGCTAGTTTTGCTGGCTTATTTTAACGTTACTACAGTTGGGCTTCTCAAGCAATAATTCCATCCATCCATCCATCCATTTTCCTCCGCTTATCCGCCCTCGCGACCCAGTCAAGCAACAATTGCTCAAAATAAGTATTTTTGGACTTATTTTAAGACACAATTGTTTTTCCAGTGCTGAGATATTTTTACTTACTTGAAGAATTCTTACAAAGAAAAATTTACTTACTGCAATGGCAGATAATTTTACTTGTTTCAAGCATGTATTTGCTTAATTCTAGTTATTTTATCTCATCTTTGGTCAGTCGCTTTTTGCAGTGTAGCTTCTTTCTTTTTGGCCACTATGCACCCCAATCATTACTCCACGAAGAGACAAGCATCAGTATCCCAGTGGAAGCTAGCTAACGGCGGCCCACCTCCCTTACAAACTAGTATTAGTGCAACATTTTACACATGCATCAAATGATCTGATGGCAAACAGTGCAGCATTTGTATGTCCTCATGAGTATTTCCAGGTCTGAGTAGAGCTATTGAAGCTGTTTGTGGGCTGATGTAACAGTGCGAGTGAAGCTGCAAAAGACTGCTTGATGTTGTGGAGGTTCCACCTGTCGAGACAGATTAGCATGCTCTCACATTCATCTCCATGTCTGCTGCTGAGGGAAGACACGGCTCTGGCTTTGATGTGATGCAATTAGGGTTTTTGTGCTATGAAGGATTACAGGAGTAGAGGTGATAAACAAGCACTCTGTCATGCTTTGCAACCACGTGGGTAGCTTTCAGGTAGCATTCAGAGCCAGCATAGCACTACAGCGAAACAATGCAAGGGGCCATGTTTGTGTGGGTTGGTTGTTACAGGCTGCTAGATGAGATGAAATATGTAAGGGTTCCAGTTTGATGGTTTTTATAACACCAAGGCACAAAATGGTTGTTTATGTTCCTTTGTGACAGCATTGTACCATTCAGGATTGGTAAATCAATTATATTTCCTTTATTTAACAAGATAATTCCATTGACATCAAACTCTCTGCAGAAGCGGCCTGAATGCAGCAGATGAGAGCGAAGAAAAACAAAAGTAGTCATCACAAATGTCATGTAGAAAATCACAAAAAAAAACCCATCTCAAAATCACTCAAAGTTAAATTTACAGTTAAAAAAATCGATGTGTCTTTCTAGTTTCATATGATACCAGTATCTCCAGTATAAAGTTAAGCGCGATATGGCCCCGCGAAAAAAATAAAAATGGCGAAAATACCGACAGCAACCGGAACGGTAAATATCGATACTTGGTGGCCATGAATCAAATCAAATCAAATCAAATCAACTCGATTTATAGAGCCCTTTAAATCAGCCACAGCTGATACAAAGTGCTGTACATGGCAGGATAAACCAACAATAAAAACAGAGAACAAGTAAAAACAACTAAAACAAAGCGAGTCTCATGCTGGGTAAAAACCAGTAAATAAAAGTGGGTTTTTAAATTAATTTTAAAAACCACAAAGAACAGATAAAAACAACTAAAACAGAGCAAAGGCTCATGTTGAGTTAAAAGCCAGTGAATAAAAATGGGTTTTAAGATTACTTTTAAAAAGGACAGTGAGGAGGCCTGCCTGATGTGCAAAGGTTAATTGTTCCAAAGGGACTGGGAGCATCGACAGAGAAAGACCGGTCCCCTCTTACGCCTGGACCTCGGTTCCCTAAAGAGCAGCTGATCCGCCGACCGGAGGAATCGTGCAGGGGCATAGAGGTGGAGGAGCTCAGAGAGGTAGGGCTGGGCGATGCCATTTAAATACTTAATGAACCCTAAAGTGTACTGGCAGCCAGTGGAGGGAGGCCAGGATCAGTGTAATGTGCTCCCTCTTACATCCTCCAGTTATCAGACGGGCGGCAGCGTTCTGAACTAACTGGAGACGTGAAGGGAGGACTGGCTAACTCCGAAGTAAAGTGCATTGCAGTAATCCAGCCGAGAGGTAATAAAAGCATGGATCACTGTATTGAAGTGCTTGTGTGCAAGAAAAGGTTTCACCTTTGAAAGCTGCCTGAGGTGAAAAAACAAGATTTCACTATTGCACTAATTTGGCTTTCCAGTTAAAAACCACTGTCCATTTTGAATCAATATATTATTGCCATGCAAAATATTGCGATACTGTTGTATCTATTTCCCCTCACCTCTAGTGAATAACCAGCAGCATAAGTGTTGATTGCACCCAGCACTGTGTTATTTAGTCATTCCGGTTTGACACTTGGTGCTCGCTGCTGAGGGTCTTTGGGCCTTCTGCTAATTGGCTTCATCATGTCCAATTACCACTTACCAAACTGCACAGACAACTGCACATATGTCTCTGTGGGTGACTCGTCACAGAGTGCTGGATAGCGACAATAATTAGCGGTATACTTTGAAAGCTTTGTATAATTGATGCTCATTTGATCTTCATATGGGAGAGAGAGGAGTACAGATACAGCCTGGCATCATTAACTTCTCACAGATTAGTTCTTGTTGATGCTGTAATAACTTCTGCTCATCCAGTTTCTGTGCCAGGGTACTTCTTTTAGGGTGGCAGGGGAGCCAAAGCCTTTATAGCATGCATTTGGCCGGTGGGTGGTTGTCCCTGAAATAAATCTTAACAAAACATAGTGAAACAAATCATATCCATTAATCATAACTTAACGGGTGCATGGTCTGAAAAAATGGCAGCGCCATGTTAAAATTGTTGGGCCATCTGCCACTTTGGTGGACAGGGAAAACGTACAACAGAAAGACCTGGTTCCTAAGGTAAGCATATGATTTACCTTATTTGTTCAGATTTTGGTGCTGCATCAGCAGTGATGAGGGCGTTGTACCGGACCGTCGTGGTCTCGATTTACCGCTCCATCTACGTTCCAACCCTCACCTATGGTCATGAGCTTTGGGTAGTGACCGAAAGAACAGGATCGCGGATACAAGCGGCCGAAATAAGCTTCCTCCGTAGGGTGGCTGGGCTCAGCCTTAGAGATAGGGGGAGGAGCTCAGACATCCGGAGGGAGATCGGAGTAGAGCCGCTGCTCCTTCGCGTTGAAAGGAGTCAGTTGAGGTGGTTTGGGCATCTGATAAGGATGCCTCCCGGGCGCCTCCCGTTAGAGGAGTTCCAGGTCCAACTGGTAGGAGGCCCCGGGGAAGACCCAGAACATGGTGGAGGGATTATATCTCTCTCCTGGCCTGGGAACGCCTCGGGGTCCCCCAGGAGGAGCTGGATGTTGTGGCTGGGTAGAGGGACGTCTGGAATGCCCTGCTTAGCCTGCTGCCCCCGCGACTTGGCCCCGGATAATCGGACGAGAATGGATGGATGGATGGATGTTCTGATTGACAGTCGAGGTTCACCGAATTCTTTTTTTTTTTTAAAGATATTTTTCTGGCCATTTTTGGGCTTCATTGACAGAGACAGAGTGAAAGGGGAGAGAGAGGGGAAGACATGCGGGAAAGGGCTCCGAGCCGGACCTTAACCCGGGCCGCCCGCCCACAAGGACAATGCCTCTATGGCACACGCTCCACCAGGCATGCCACCGGGACGCCCAGAGGTTCACTGAATTATAACCAATAACCATCCATAAAAAGACGTGCGTACACAGACATGTCCTCTCATTACTCTATCAACTTCACTAGCTCATGTATCAGTTCTGTCTGAAGGAGTAGCTCAGTGTGCAGTACCAGTGTAGGGAGTGTGTGGTTGAACGAGGGAAAGGGAGTGACAGTGGATGCATTGAGAGCTGACAGATGTTGGCAATCAGAACAGAAAAGAAATAAGCAGTAAAGTTGTGTAGCAGTACTGCATGCAAAGCATAGGTTGTAGTTTGTCCATGAAACACAACATATTACAATGGTGTAAAGATGCACCAATTAACTTGGCTAATTCCTATTTCCGTCGTTTTTTAAATGCCTGATGGGCCAATTCTTATTTTCTTTCTTTGTAAGAACTATAATTGACAGCATATACCAACATTTTTTTCTTTCTTTTCATTTTCATTTATTTCATTGAAAATTGAAGTGTAATAAGTTACAGGACATTTTCTCACTCAAACAAGTCTTTAAATAAAAGTTCTCCAGGTTACTGAACAAATAAAATCCAACTGAAAATGAGTAGCAGGATATAGCACTTTATCTGCACTAAAATAAGAATAACTGGTCCACTTTACAGAGTGAGAGAGTTCATTTCCAACATCAGAAGCAGGGGTTCAAAATTGAGTTTAACATCTCTTACTCATTTTCAAAATATGCCCTCCTTCTTCATGTGTGTGCTTCACTCTGAGCCCCCAAAATTCAAAACTTATACTTCATTGAGTAGACTGAGAGAAAGACTGAGACAAAGGCAAAGAGGCCCCTGCTTCTTTGCCTTTGTCTCAGTATCCCAAATACTGTGGGTCCAAACAGGTGAACACAATTTTTTTTTATAAATCCCAATAAGGGTGTTTCCACTACAGCCCAATACTCGAAATGAGGCAGGCCTCACTCGCCAAAACGCCCCTAATTTGAATATGAGCCGTCCAGCGGAGTCTTTTGATAGGACTTTTTTAGTCCCTGTGGAAGAGCAGGGCCATTTTTCTCCCCTGAAAACAGCCTGGTTGCTGATTGGATAGAACACTAAGCGGGATGTGACGTAGTACTCGACACCACAACAACAAGCGCCATTTCTAAAAGCCGATGAAGCAGTGTTGCCAACTTAGCTTCTTTGTTGCTATATTAAGCGAATTTTCAGACGCCCTTAGTGACTATTTTTCAAAAAAGCGACTGGTGACAAATCCAGCGACTTTTTCTGGTGTTATCGGAGACTTTTGGAGACTCGTTCTTACTCTTCTTAACGAGCCGCCAACCCCCACGGCTCACTAAGAATGAGTTGAAGTGGCACTGTCCTCTTGCAGCAGTCTCTCTCAGCTGCAGCTGGAGCCGGAGATGTTAACCACTTAGCGTTCAGTCTGCAAATTGCTAATAGGCTAACAATTAGCTCTGTAGCAGTACAGTGTGTACGTGCTGCCGCTGCAGGACGTGTTCACTTAGTGATCTCTGTTTGTTTACAACAAGCAGCGAACACTCTGTGCACAGTTAGTGATGCTGGTTAATTCACGATCACAATGTTTATGATCAGCAGAGATGCTGTGCATAATTAGCCATGCTGCTTTCAGCTGCTGACGTTGTGCACAGTTAGCGACGGCAGCGATCGAAAACCAGGGTTACCTGAAAGTGCAGTGTCATCTCTGGTCTTGTTTTTTTTTTTTAAAGATTATTATTATTATTTTTTTTTCATGCTTTTATTGAAAGTGACAGATAGAAAGGGGGAGACAGAGGGGAGGACATGCGGCAAAGGGAGCTCAGGCTGGATTCCAACCCGGCTCCGCCGCAGCAAGGACTCAGCCTTAATGGTAAGCGCTCTACCAGTGTGAGCCACCGGGACGCCCTGGTCTTGGTTTTTAGCAGAAACTTTCACCAAAGTATAACTACAGAAACAGCGAGTATTAGTTAGATTTTTTTTTTTAAAGGAAAAAAAAAAGAAAAACTATATGGGTATTTGAATGACAAAGCCTGTTCCTTGCTGCTATAAGACTGCAGGCTGTATCACGTATAAACCCCACAGGAAAAACTGGGGGGTTATTATATCTGCTTTTTTGTTTTGATCCTACCTTTTCTTTATTTCTGTTTGATCTGGCTGCATTCCAAGCAAATGTGAATTTTCTGCAGCATTCCCATCCTGAGCATGACGTGCACAGCACAACCAACTTCACTTTCCCTGAAACCTGACAAGTCTGATCCAATTTACTCTTCCCGAGCAGCCTCAGGCAACGTGATGTCAGCCCAGCCTCCCAGCTGAAAGGAAGGAGAGCTAGTGTAAGGGAACACAAGTGACCACGGAAGAGCTCCCTGGGGATGGAAAGTCCTGCTCTGTGATGTCAGTGTCCATCAAACAAGTGAAATCAAATCCAACAGGAGTGACTCCAAATGGTTTTTAGTTAATAAGGGCAGTGGTGTCACCACAATGTTTAATGTTACAAAAGAAGATATGAGGAGTGATAATACACTGTAAAAAATGTCTGTAGATTTAACAGTGAAAAACTGCTAAACCATGACAGTAATAGACCGTAAAATGATAAATGACTTAATTGAGTTTCAGTAAGAATGAAAAATTGTAAATGTATATATCAGCCAAAACAGTATTTCTTACAGTTTTACTTTTTGAAAAATACATTACTCCGCTGTAAAATACACTGTAAAATATATTAAATCCAATATATATACAAGCCACCACTGTCATTTTTGCATTTATCTTTTGTAAAAAAATACTTTTTCTCACTGTTAAATGGACTAAACACCGTATCTCTAACAAAATTATCCTGTAATATTTAATGGTAAAATCTTTATTAAATGGTAAATCTAATTCATGCAGCATTTATAAAAGTATTTTCTTGTCAATTATATGGCAAAACAGCATTTCTTTTGTTGGAAAAAAATGTATTTATACAGTAAAAAAATTGAATAAAATGGCAATCTTAAACGTGAAATCAACAGTGCCAATATCTTTTCACTGTAAAAATAAATATACAATAAAACTTAAAGTACACTGTAAAAAATGTCTGTAGATTTTACGGTGAAAAACTTCTAAACCATGACAGTAAAAGACCATAAAATGATAAATGCAGGGTTCGTACGGGTGCTTGAAATCCTTGAAAATGGTTGAATTTTAATGTTGAATTTCAAGGTTTGTAAAGTGCTTGGATATTGGATTAAGTGCTTGTATGCATGAAATTCTTACTGTATTTCTCTTGCAATCTTACTATAGATAACCGCATTTCCAATGGAAAAAAATATAATAAATATAATATAATAAAAAAACTGAAGCCTATAGCCTATCTGAAATTACTGCTACCTTGTTTGCCATGTAGCAATAAAAAATATACTAAAAACCTGGATTAATCTGGTTAGTCACATTGCACTGCTATTATTTTGAACACTACTGTACAAGCCATCACTGTAATTTTTGCATTTATTTTTTCTAAAAATGCTTTTTCTCACTGTTAAATGTACTAAACATCATATCTCTCACAGAAATATACTGTAATATTTAATGGTAAAATCTTTAATTTATGCAGCATTTATAAAGTATTATCTTGTCAATTATATGGCAAAACAGCATTTCTTTTGTTGGAAAAACTGATTCATACAGTAAAAAATGGAATAAAATGGCAATCTTAAACGTGAAATCAACAGTGCCAATATCTTTTTATTGTAATATTAAAAAAAAGTTCTACCATATTTATTACGGTAAAGTTCTGGCAACCACAGCTGCCGCTTTTTTACCGTAAAAACAACTGTTTTTTTTTTTACAGTGTATGCAACCACACCAAAGGAAGGGGACCATGGGAAAATAGTATCCAGGGCAGCCCTGAGCCTGTAGATGAGCTCAACATCCGAGCCACTGTAGCTTCTTTTGTTGTGACTCCGTGTTGGTGTTACATTGAGGTATAATATCCCAACAGCATAATACTGCTTTTGGTTTTTCTGCAATGCAAAACATTTTAAAACACCAAAAGAAATCCTTGTATTTCATAAAGGTGGTGTTAATCTTGTCAGTTTTCCTCTATGGAAACTTTGTGGGCGGCGGGCTGCCCACATGTGTACTTTCATTTTCACGCCTACGTTATGTTGCCTTGTGAAGGAGATGAAATAATCCTCTGCTCAACATCCCTGCCGATATGACTCATTTGGCAACAGAGCTTTTGCATCCTCTCAAAAATATTTCATTTATCGTAGTTTTGATGTGACACGTTTGGCCTTGCACCAGATATGAACATGTAATTTGATATTGTATATTGTGGAAAAGGAGGATCCTTGTTGATTGGACATGCTGATGGGTGATCAATGCCTGTTTACATGAAAAGGAAATATTGCAGTTGACAACATTTACTGTTGAATGGCTCTGAATACCTCAACTTCCCTTTTTGTGTAACATTGCTCACCATAAACCTATGATAGAACATCTTTTTCAGGGTGACTGCAGGTTTTAAGCCTTTGGAGTTTGGGGCTCTTTTGTCGGTTTTGGACTCCTTTTCATTCTGCCTGCATAAACCACTTAAAAATAATTTCCAATGAAGTGTTGGTATCATTGTTTTCAGAAAAACCTCACCTATATGACCTGATTTTTTTTTTTTTTTTTTCATTTTGACTTACTGGATCAACATTTTGAACACAAAAAACACACAGAAAAACACACAAAAAGCACACACAAAAACACAAAAAAAACCCAAAAAGGACACAAAATTACAAAAAACACATCAAAACATAAAAAAAATACAATAAAACACCAAAAAATAAATAAAAAAAAACACACAAAAACATAAAAAACACATGAAAACACAAAGAAATGTCAAAAACACACAAAAAAAACAGTAAACACAAAAGATTGCATTAAAAATGCTGAATGCACACTGCAAAATCAGAAGAAAAAAAAGCGATTGAGACTATAGTGTTGTCCTTAAAACAATTTCTGAGGTAATAAATCAAGTGAGAAGTTTTCAAATTTTGTATTGGGATAGATAGAACTGAAATGTGTCTGCGGCGGCCGTCAGCGCCCTCTGTTGGAATTTTCGGTAGAATGCAGCTTTAAGCACTTCCTGGTTTGCCTCCCTGCTCAGACCCGGAGGTTGCCGCCTGGTTCAGCCGGGAAATGTTCTCACCTCATAGTCTGTAGCCAGCAGCAGTGCTTCTCCACAAACTAACAACAAGACATTGATTTTATTCTGCAGCCAAGTCAATGCTGTCCTTTAGCCTTTTGTTCAGTTTTTTAATGTTAATAAAATAAACTTTATTTGAGTTTATTGCAATAAGTTTGTGTGTCAGTAAGGGACTGTAGTTTTACTGTATACAATGATTTAGGACCCTAACCATCACTAACCTATAACTTAGCCATATTGCATGTGCCATAACCATTATCTTTCCTTGCCTTAACAGATATTGTTGAGGTAAGAATATTAAAAATGTTGGTATTAGATGTTAAAAACAAGAGTGTAATCTTGTGTTTTGCAGAACCACACTATTAGTGTTCTTGACTTGCAATAGAGTGGAAAGGAGTAAATGTCTCAGGATGCTTTTTCTGAACTTTGGAGGAGTGAGAGTGCTCTTCTCAGGGTTACAAATGGTCTCCTGATGAAAGCAGATTAGAGCTGAAAGTGCTCTGCATTAGTGCTGCCTGCTTGGCTCATGTGTAGTTGTCAACACTGTTGTGTGTTATGTATGTGTGTGCACTTGTAGGACAAAAGGTGAAGGTATTGATGGGAAGTGAGAAGGCATGAGAGCTAAAGTACCTAGGTCAGCTATTCACGATCTATAGATTGTAACTTAATCCTTGGTTAAACACACACACACACACATATACACACACACACACACGCGCACACACACACACACACACACATACATCCTTGTACTTGTATCTTTGTGAGGGCCCACATTGGAATCGTGAATACCCTAGCCCCTTACCCTAACCCTTAACCTAAACCCAACCCAAATTGCTCCCGATGCTGCGTTCATCGGTGTGTGAATGAATTCCCAATGGTGGCAGGTGGCACCGTTAAGGGCAGCCTCTGCCACCAGTATGAATGTGTGTATGAATGGGTGAATGGGTGTAGGGTGTAGTGTAAAGCGCTTTGGATAAAAGCACTATATAAGTGCACCCCATTTACCATTTAACCCTAACATAAACCTAATTGTAACCTTAACCCTAAAACAAAGTCTGCACTCTCAAACAAGCCTTTGAAGAAGTGAGGACCGGCCGAAATGTCTTCACTTCACAAAAATGTCCTCACTCTGTTGGTTAAAAACGTGTTCCGGTCCTCCCTATGTGGGAAGAACAAGAACACACACAAAAACATTGCCCTCAGATGTGGTGCTCAGACCACCACATATGCCTTTCCTCCATAAATGTTCCACGCGCCATTTTCCAAGACCTACCGTCCATTTACTACTGGTAATCCCTCACTCCTACAGCAGGCCACTTGCCCTTCACACAGATCTACAGCAGTCCTCTGACATATGAGTACTCTGTCAGGAGAGCTGGCTGCATGCCTGAGGGATGAAGGGGTTTCATTTGCACTAAATCCAATTCCACTTGACAATGGCAAGATGAGTTATACATCACTGAAGGAGGCTGAGGGTTGAGCAAACACTGTTGGCAATGACCTCAGAGGTCATTTATCAGGATCTCAATGACTGCAGTGCAAGTGAGAGCTTCCCCAGAGCTGCTCTCTCAACAATAGCTCTTTGTTGAATGGGAGACGCTGATGTCATGGCAGTATATTTCCGGAGAACAGGAACTCCCAAGGGAGGTCCCAGTAATGTAGCAAGGAGTTCTATCTTTAGCTGTGAGTTTTTTGTGGACATTTCTGCCTGAGATAAAGTTTCAACTCTGTGTTTGCATGACTTTGACCAGTTGATGTACAGTAGTGTTTTTAGTATATTTTTTATTGCTACATGGCAAACAAGGTACCAGTAGGTGCAGTAGATTCTCAGAAAACCAACAAGACCTTCTAACTGTCACAGCACTTCCAGGTAACTCCAGACTGTCTTTGATCATCCTGGAGCTGATCATTGGCTGAGCCTTTGACATTCTGATTATTCTTCCATCCATTTTGATGGTTGTCTTCCGTTTTCTGCCACGTGTCTCTGGTTTTACTCTCCATTTTAAAGCATTGGAGATCATTTTAGCTGAACAGCCTATAATTGTTTGCACCTCTTTATAAGTTTTCCCCTCTCCAATCAACTTTTTAATCAAAGTACGCTGTTCTTCTGAAAAATGTCTTGAACGACCCATTTTCCTCAGGCTTTCAAAGGGAAATGCATGTTCAACAAGTGCTGCTTCATCCTTAAGTAGAGGCCACCTGATTCACACCTGTTTTTTCACTAAATTGATGACCTCACTGATTGAATGCCACACTGCTATTTTTTTGAACACACCCCTTTCAACTTATTGCCCAATGTCACAGCCTTAAGAGCTGCATATCACCAATGCTGGGTCTCAATTCTGAGAATCTACTGCACCTACTGGTACCTTGTTTGCCATGTAGCAATAAAAAAATGTACTAAAAATATTAAATATAAATAATAAAAATAATAACTGGATTAATCTGGTTAGTCACATTGGACTGCTATTTTTTTACACTACTGTAAGTAGCATGCTCCAGCTTTATCAGAACATTCTTTTAGGGGTCATGACTTTCAACTTTCAAGCCACGCTGCTCCAGGTATTGCATGGTTGGTTAGTCTATCCACCTCTCTGGTCGAGACTGAAATATCTCACAGTTCTGTGGATACGCATTGCTTTGCTTCTCCTGATGACTTCCATGTTAGCCACCTGTCAATCAAAGGTAGCCACGCCCCAAATCATATGATTCTTTCTCTTCTATTTTCTTCTAAATGGGACCATTATTAACACAATTAACGTCATATTGTCTTGAAGAAGATCCTTTACTAGCAATTGAGACCAGAGTGTTCTGATAATTTTTCTGAGGTAATAAATCAGGTGAGAAGTTTTCTCATTTTGTATTGAGATTGACAGGACCAGAACTTCTGCAACCACGGTCAGCGCCCCCTGTTGGGTTTTTGGTAGAATGCAGGCTGAAGGCACTCACAAGGCCTCAGTGCTCACTTTCATTAATGCTAACTGTGCTGTGATTCCATGCATTCAGAAATAGGAATATATGGAAATCAGTTGTCATAAATGATTAAAAATGTTTTTTGGTCTGTAGCTCGCTGTTCTATATGTATTTCATAAATGCGCCCACACACACGCACGCACACACGCACACACACACACACACACACACACACACACAGTATATATAAGCACTACTCAGTATACCCCAAAGACACCATCAGATGAAAATAAGACATAATCAGGGCAGGGGAGAAGGCAGGAAAGGGTGGAGGAAAGTAGGCCATAGCAGTACACTGGACTACACCTACACATATATACACACACACACACTCAAACACACACACACACACACAAACACGTACACACACACACATATAGAAGAGTGTAATTGGTGAATTATTAGTGTTTGTTAATTAATATGTGTGTGTAGCAGCAGCTCTGGGGGAAGGTCCCTGTCTGGTCTTGGACTCTGCTGCTTCTGTGATGAATAATTCACTCCTGGATGTTTCTACTCTGGGCTGCACAGTGTGTGTGTGTGTGTGTGTGTGTGTGTGTGTGCCTGTGGCTACCTTTGTCTCTGGCTGTCTCAGGGGTTTGTGTGGCCTTAGATGTGTGTGTTTGATTGATGGTTGTGCCGGGTTGAATGTAGGCTAACGGAGCAACTGGCTGATGAGGGGAAAGTGCTGAGCTGCATTATGGGAAATACTGGCAGTGCCACTTGGACAGGAGGGAACTCCTGCTGCTCTGCTTCGAGGGGTTGTGCCTGTTGATTGTGATTTTGCTGTGTTTGGACATTGCCAACCATATTGGAACAGCCTGCTCTGTGCTGTGGTGTGTGTAGCTGTTGGTTTAGGTATAACTCAATCCATATTTAACCATTTTCCAACTGTTTTGACTGGGTCAGTGGGTCGGTGTCAAATTTTCATCACCGTTTTATGGTATCAATCATAGTGATAACGAGGGATGTCCCGATCCGATGGTTTCAGACTCGATCGGAATCAGACATTATGTCGCGATCAGAGATCGGATTTATGTATATTCAGCATGATATCATTTTACTGCAGGCTGCATGTCAATAAGCGAAGCAGAAGTTCACACACTCAAACCTAGGTGGCGCTAATGCAACTTAAAGTTGGTGCAGCCTCCATTACAAGAAGAAGAGAAGAAGAAGAAAAAAAACAACAACACGGCATCAGTTTAAACTGAGTATGTCTGCAGTCTGGAAGTATTTTAAAGTGAACGAAAATAATACAAACTGTAAACTGGGAATTTCAAGCGGTGGCAAGGAAAAGGCTGCATTCAGTACAACAAACATGATACATCATCTCAAAAACAAACACCCGGAAGTATCGGATCGGGACTCGGTATCGGCAGATACTCAAAATCAAATGACTCGGAGTCGAACTCGGGGGCAAAAAAACCTGATGGGGACATCCCTAGTGATAACACAACTCAGATTGATGCTGCATTTTGTTTTCTGGGATTGTCGTCCTAAAAATTGTTTTGAAACATGCAAATAATATCTGTTTCTATTAGCACATTCACATCCAAGAGTTAAACTAATATGAACCAAGGTTATTATAGTTAACAAAAACTAACGAAATAAGGAAAATTAGAATTGAAAAAGCATTTTCCTTAACTGAAATAAAAATAAAAACTAGAGTAATTTAAAAAAAACGATAACTAACTGAAACTGTATTTTGTGGTTACAAAACCAAAATTATAGTGAAAATGTCCTTCGTTTTCGTCTTTGTCAACTTTTTTCATACGTAAACCTTTTTGGTTGATATGAAATCTATTTCATCTATCTGGTTTTATGACTTAATAAACTTATTGGGGCTTAGATGGATCAGACAAAGGAAATTATCTCGCACCAAAAACTCACACTAAAACTAGTAAAAAACTAAGCATTTTCCAAAAAATAAAAACTAATTAAAACTTAATTTTTAATTAAACTAATAGCAAACTCACTCTAAAAACGAATTAAAACTAACTGAATTTGAAAACAAAAAATCACAACGAAATTAAAACTAAAACTAATGAAAAACTATTATAACCTTGATGTGAACTCTGAATTGTGAGTCAGCTGGAGCTAATTGAAAATTACACAGTTACATCAATAGCATCCTTGAATTTGTCCCTTGTGTGGAAGTCAATAGAAATGAGTGGGACACAAAGTGAATATTCCTTGGACGATAATGTTATATGGATACACCTAAACTTAAAATGTAAAACTTTGTATTACATCTGATTTCTGTTCAGAATAAAGTGAAGGCTATTGGTCTCTGGAGAGATAACCTTACTTGGTTTGTTACCTCTCCGATACAAATATAGCTGCAGGAAGCTGTTATGAATCAGTCCAGCTCAAAATTACAATTTAACCTTTTTGTGCAAAAAAAGGCATTGGACACGATGGCTAATGTAAATCAAGTTCTAATTCAAATGGGTTTATTTAACAACAGTCCCTTCAATTAACTTGACGTTTCACACGTCAAGGCAGTAAATAAATATACAATAAAACTTAAAGTACACTGTAAAAAAAGTCTGTAGATTTTAAGGTGAAAAACTGCTAAACCATGACAGTAAAAGACCGTAAAATGATAAATGCAGGGTTCGTATGGCCCGGGTGCTTGAAATCCTTGAAAATCCTTGAATTTTAATGTTGAATTTCAAGGTTTGAAAAGTTTGAAAACGACCCATTTTCCTCAGGCTTTCAAAGAGAAATGCATGTTCAACAAGTGCTGCTTCATCCTTAAATAGAGGCCACCTGATTCACAACTGTTTTTTCACTAAATTGATGACCTCACTGATTGAATGCCACACTGCTATTTTTTTGAACACACCCCTTTCAACTAATTGCCCAATTGCACAGCCTTAAGAGTGTGCGTATCACGAATGCTGGGTCTTGTTGGTTTTCTGAGGTTTGCCATGTAGCAATAAAAAATATACTAAAAACCTGGATTCATCTGGTTAGTCACATTGGACTGCTATTATTGTGAACAAAGGTTGCAAATATAACATATTATAACATTGTCTCCAGTTTTACTTGGTATATCATCATCAAACTGAAACTGGCCTCATGGAGTTTACAGCCAGAACTTTAGAGGTAAATTTACAGTAGGGCTCCACGTTGCTTTGTTTTCTAGTCTGGACGTGATGAAGAAGTCTGGATTTGGAGCTTTTGGAGACTCCAGATCAGACCTGGGCATTGGGCGGCCCGCGGGCCACATCTGGCCCGTTGGCTGTCCTTGTCCGGCCCGCGTGAGGTTACCCAGAAATTAGAAATCAATATAACCTCAGTGCTTTTATTTTGAAAAAAAATAGCAAACATTAGCATTAGCACTAGAGCTAACAAGCACTTTTACTATAGTTAAGACAACAAATAAAGCCACTAATATATATATATGTGTACAGAAGAAAATAAACTTTAACAAACCTTGTCCCTGTCAGCCGCCACTATAGAAGCCTTTTAGATACTTTATATATACTTTATATGAATTAATTATTTCCTGTCACTACCTTTCAAAATGAAAGCACCCGTTTCACACTGGATGGCACCTTTTCAAAATAAAAGCATCACAACATTGTTAAACACCTTGAAAATGTACAAACATGAAAAACACGCTATATAATACAAAAACACCAATAGGAAGCTTACTAAAGGTCATTTACAGTTGTGTTTAAAATAAATGGAAAAGTGATATTGTGATTGGAGTATTTACTACTTTTTACTGCTATATTTGATTTCCTCCACATTAACAGTCTTATCATAACATGTATTCCTATCAGTAGCAGCTCAAAACCAGATAATTTACTGTATTTTATAAAGCGATTACATTAATACTGAGCAGAATTTAGTTCAGAGTTTTGGTCCGGCCCCTGCAACCTTCATGGTATTGGTCATGTGGCCCCTTGGGAAAATTAATTGCCCACCCCTGCTCCAGAGGGTTAACATTACTTTATTACCAGAGAATGTCTTTCTTTCACTCGGTTTGTTAAAAAGGTTATATGACTCACCAAATACACTTTGACAGCTGTGACTGTACCTTGGCAGCCACATTAGACATTCACATACGTATATAGAGAACACATCCCCACTGTATGTAGCTTACAGTATTCTATGTTTTAAAACACACACTGTATTTCAGCAGCTACAGATGGAAAAGTTATCTATGTTTTCTCCCCTCCTCCTCCTCCTCAATTGTAATTTTACAGTTTGGGGATTATGGATATCAGTCAGCTGCCTGTCAGCCCAGTCTGCTGCTGAAACATCCCAACCTCTCCTCACACATATTAATGCACAGCCCAGACAAGATGATGAAACCACTGGCAATGCCTTGTTTACCAAAGCCCCTCAACCGTCTCTGAACAATTTACCCAGTGCGATAGTGGTGGTGGTGGTGGTGGGGAGGAGCAAAACATGGAGAAGCACAGCTTTATACGTCAAAGACGAGGCTACTTTAAAGTGCAAAAACAGGGAAATGTTTATGCAATATTTCAAAATAATTTCTGTATTTTGTTGTACTTGTGTATTAAATAGTGACTTCAGAGCTACCTCTGACTCACATCTCAAATGCTCACAGCTCTGTTCCACTGCATATTACGTTATTGGCTTATGTTAAAGCAATAACTCTCATGTTTATAATGCCCAGAAATCAATATCTGACCTGCTTCCAATGACTGAACTGCTCTGTGTTCCTACCTCCTACTGATAGGGATGATGGTCTGAAGATATAGAGCTACAGCCTAGGGCTGGGCGATATGGACCAAAAGTCATACCCCGATATATTCAGGCTGAATATCGATATATGATATATATCCTGATATTTTTATCCCAAAGTGAGGGCAAATGTTCAGTCAAAGTCAAAGCCAAATCTGACATGTCACAAGTAGTTTTATTGAAACTGTGTATTTAAGTGAACATAAATACTGTATAACAATAGGAGAACCTTTTTTTTTAATTAAATCAAAGCTCCATAAAGTGCACATTTTAATAAAAAAATGAATGTTTCCAAAATGAATATATGAGAAAACAATGACGAACATTACAAAATAACTGAATATGACAAACCCTAGTAAGGGCAGCATTTATATATAAAGACAGGAAAAAAATTTAACTATATCGATATATGCTATATGGTCTAATTCCATATCACATTAAAAAATATTTATTTATATTTATATTGATATATTGCCCAGCCCTACTACAGCCCACATTTCAGATTTGAATCTTCATGAAGCATTGAATAGTTAGAACTTATTTGACAAATTTAAATACAACATCTTTTTGAATTATCATATACTAATACAGCTATTCTCAACCTTGGGGTCGGGACCCCAATTGGGGTCGCGAGATGATTTCTGGGGGTCGCCAAATCATTTTGGAAGTCAGCTCTGTCTCCACTGTGTTAAAATGTTCATGGGTTAATGTGTTTTTGGTCACTTAATGTCTTTTTTTGTCATTTTGTGTTTGTTTTTGGTCATTTTGTGTCTTTTTTTGGTCATTTTGTGTCTTTTTTGGTCATCTTGTTTCTTTTTTGGGTGATCCGAACTGTGCATGTGAGATTCTGTTCAGTGAGTGGGGGTCGCGGACAACATGCATGTTAAATTGGAGGTCGCGACTCAAAAAGGTTGAGAACTACTGTACTAATATACTCTATATGTTATACTTGTTCATTATCATTACTCATTACAATATTTTGCTTACAAAATTCATATTTTCAGGCCATATGATTGTAATACATAAAGAAGTAATGAAACAATAACAAACAAATAACATTTTGCTTAAGAAAATCTTTAAATCTGCTCCTTCTATCGTCTTCCTCTCCACATTAATTTTCACTACAGGATGTTGATTATAACCCCTGAATCTCCCTCTATAATCTCTGTTTGTCTTATCTTATTTTATCAGTTCAGATAAATTAACTGAATTCTTAATGGTTATCTTTTCCGATTTGTGCATTTCCTTAATCATCTCCTTCCATTTTCCTATTTGTGGTGCAATTGGTTTCAGCTACTTTATTCACTGGAGCGCTAACACTTGTTAGCAGTTTGGTGCGAGAGGATTGGAGGTGTGTTTGTTCAGAGACTGAGCGGTGCAGTGGAGTGTTACATCCGCAGTTTTGCCTTTTTCGGTCCAATACTGCCATAGAATGACTCAGGAGAACAATATGAGCATATGGTTAGCAGCACTGTACACACACTCTCACCAGCTTTGCTTGAATAGCCAGTGGTTTAAATGTTCCTAATTTATTGAGCGTAACATTTGCTATATATATGTATCATTAATAATTAGTAGTATTTCTTATGTCCTTCCATGTGTTTAGTGATATATTTATATAAGGTTATCCTTAAGCTGATACAACTGACCAAGTATGTAGTATTTAGTATTGGATATTAGGGCTGGGCGATATGGACCAAAAGTTATATCCTGATATATTTAAGCTGAATATCGATACACGATATATATCCCCATATTTTTATCGCAAAGTGAGAGCAAATGTTCAGTCAAAGTTGAAGAAAAATATGACATGTCACAAGTAGTTTTAATGAAGCCGTTTATATAAGTGACCATAAATACTGTATAACAACAGGAGTACTTTTAAAAAAAATCAAAGTTCCATAAAGTGCACATTTAAATTAAAAAAATGATACATATTAAATTCATCCACCTACATTTCATTTTATTTTATATTTTTTTTATATATTAGTGGACTTATACATATAATTACTTCATTTTAAAAACATCTAATTTTTTTTTTTCTTTACCATTTCTACATTTACACATTTTTGTCAATATTGAGCAGAACATATTCTAAATACAACCATTTTTTTTCTAAAGTTTTTTTTCTCATTGTAGTTCACATTTTTTTCCTGTATATAATCAGATTTGTATGGGACGAAAATTACTGGTTACACCAACTGACACTGGGTTAGATCACGTCATTGACCCATATGCGATTTGGCCTTATTCCATATCACATTTAAAAATATATCGATATATCTTTTACATCGATATATTGCCCAGCCCTTTTGGAAATTATTATTACATTATGATATCCAAGACGTTCACATTGTCCCCTTTTTATTTTTATTTGACAGTAAAACCAACTTTTTAAATGGTAAATGGACTGCACTAGTATATGGATTTTCTAGTCTTAGCGACCACTCAAAGCGCTTTAACACTACAGACGGCGCCCGTTCACCCATTCATTCACACCATACTGGTGGCCAAGGCGACTCTACATAGTGCCACCTGCCACCATTAGGAATTCATCACAGATGAACGGAGCATCGGGAGTATTTTGAGGCTCAGTATTTTGCCTAAGGATACATGTAGGCTGCCATGATCAGGGATCAAACTTCTGCCCTTCTGATCAGTGGGCGACCGCTCTACCAACTGAGCCACAGCCACTCCAAAACGTGAAATCTTAGCACAAGGACCACATTTTTCCACAGCTCACAGGCTCCCATCAGCACATGGAGTCCATTTGGTGAATGGTAAATGGACCTGCACTTATATAGCGCTTTTCTAGTCGCTTTGCATTTTACACTACAGTCTGCACTCATTCACCCGTTCACACACACATTCATACTGGTGGCAGAGGCTGCCCTAAACGGTGCCACCTGCCACCATTGGCAAAAAAAAAAAAAAAAAAAGGTCAGGGATCGAACCACCAACCCTCCGATCGGTGGGCAACCCGCTCTACCAACTGGGCCACATTTGTATTTTTTGTGGGTTTTTTGTGACAAAATGAGTTTGATCATTATTGATTGGACATTCTGATGAAGGCCATGAGATGTGGCTGAAACCACAGAAAAAAAATCTTGTAAGTGGACCTTGTGCTAAGTTTTTTGCAAAAATTATTTTGTTGGAATTTCGGAAAACAATAACAGAATATGGTCATATCATCCTGATACAATTACAATGAATTTTAAGTTGCTGATTTACAGTACAATCACATATAACTGTAATGTGGTGAGGTGCTGGATGTGTTTTTGTGGCTGATAGTGGATCAAATTAAATGGTCAGTGGGTCACCCAAAGCTGTAGTCACCTATGGTATGAGCACTCATCAGGATTATTGCCACATTTCCAGTGTATGATACGACAAGGCACCACTTTTGTGCTTTCCCATAAGCAAAAGTTATGGATAGTACCTGGCACCTGTGGGTTTTTTTTGCATCACTACTAAAAGGTGGAGTAAAAACGCTGATTGGTCAGATAGAATCTCTGTAAATTAGTTGTGGGACATCCTGCACCAAGCTATCATCAATGCAGAATGTCCTTTTTTTTATTTTTATTAATCCAACCCAGATTTTAAAAGATGCAAAAGACCCACAAAACTAAGCCATGATCAACTAACAAAAATATAGAAGATGATGTCATGGCAGTTTCATGCAGCGTTTTGTATGGAAAATCAGCACTATTTGCAATGGAAAAAGAAATAGAGAAAAGTAGCTCGTACTAAATGTCGAGACGAGCTGTATTATGCAGTGCACTGCAAAAAATGTGTGTCTAAAAACAAGATAAAAACACTAAATCTGAGGGAAATGATCTTGCTGCATGGACAGATAATTTCACTTGACAAGATTCTTAAATTAAGATAATAAATCTTGAAATAAGCATGTTGTACACTTAAAATAAGAAATTAACTCTTAAAAGAAGATAAATTAAAGCTTCAAGCAGGGATGAACTGGCCCGAGCAGAGTGACCTGATGATTATTAGTTTCTTACCAAGATAAAAAAAACTTTAGATTTAGAAGTGTTCGATCATTTATCTTGTTTTAAGAGTTAATTTCTTATTTTAAGTGTTCAACATGCTTATTTCTAGATTTAATAATCTTAATTTAAGAAATCTTGTCAAGGTAAATTATCTGTCCATCCAGCAAGATCATTTCCCTCAGATTTACTGTTTTTACCTTTTTTGCAGTGTGGAAATTCAGCATATGACTATTACAGTTAGGGCTGGGCACTTAACAGAGTACAGAAGAGTACAATACAATGAGAAATACAGTCGATGACTATAGAGACAAAGAACAATTGAATGCCTTTCACCCTTTCTTGTGGCTGAGGAGTGAACAGAGCAGTGGTAGGGAACAGTGTGCAGGCCTCATGGAAAGCAGCAGAGGTCTGATCCTGAAGGGTTCCTGAGGGACGCAGGAGACGACAATGTTGAGATGATTGGCCCGTGGGCCACAGGGAGAAAAGTCAGAACACTACTTCAGCAAGCCCTGACTTCTGGGCTCCGCCTATTCAAAAGCCATGAGTCAGCAGAAAGCAGCCCCTTTATGCCTGCTGACACACACACATGCACACACACACACACACACACACACACACACACACACACACACACAAACATAGCCCAGGGCTGATGAGACAGACAGACTGCATGCTCAGCTGTCTGTGTTGGAGGTTTTTGTACTACAGCATTGAAATTAAACACAATGGATAGAGCTGCCTGCAATCAATATGGAAGGCTGCTACATATCTGTATTGTAATAACCTTCAGTATATGTGTATTAACATGCATATTACTCTATACTATCTTATACTACTTTATAATATCTTATATGTATATAAGATATTATAAAGTAGTATAAGATATATATATATATATATATATATATATATATATATATATATATATATATATATATAAAGAGGTGTGAATCAGTAGAGGCCACACGATACGATTTTATCCCGATACTTGAGTCACGATACGATATTATATAATTTTTAAGCATTTTGCGATATAGTGAGTATTGCTATACAATATATTGCAATTTAACTGTTTCACTGCATTTTGTGTCCAGAGGTCACGGGACCAATGTGAAAATCATCATGAAACATGAAAAATAGCCTAACTTTGCTGTGTTTTTTTCCACACATTCCAGACACGATATGGTGACATGGTGCCTGTAGTTTCCTTAGGTCTTCTAGTTTCAATGATACAAGTATCTCCAGTATATTCCTTAAAGTAAGCCCGCTACGGCCTCCGGAATGGTGAAAATGGCGGGCCGTTGGAAAGCTATATATCGATACTTGGCGGCCATGAATCGATATAATATTGCCACGAAAAATATTGAGTTACGATATGTATCGTTCCCCCCCCCCCCACCCCTAATATATATGGTCAAGGCGCCGTAGGAGGCGCGTCAGGCATATTTGCCCAGCAGAACACCATACCTGTACAATCAATCAATATATATATATATATATATATATATATATACAAAACTTACATTTCATCACAACTCAGTACATCAGTACAATGACCCTGCCGTATCGAGCTCAGTACAGTCTTTCAAATGTCTGTGACTCACTAAAGTGTGTGGGTTTTGGTTTTATTTATTTTTTCTTCTAGCTTACTATCACATGACGTCACTTTGAGACACTGTGATCAATAAATAATCAATAAATATTGTCTTTTCTTTGACTAATTGGTTAATCATCTAATTGCCTTAGCTCTTAGGGGCGGCTGTGGCTCAGTTGGTAGAGCGGGTTGCCCACCGATTGGAGGGTTGGTGGTTCAATTCCTGACCATGGCAGCCTAAATGTAGAAGTATCTTTGAGCAAGATACTGAACCCCAAATTGCTCCTGATGCATAGACTGTATATAAATAATGGACGTAATCACCGTGACGTCACCCATTGGTTTGTGGCCCGTTGGAAGCCTCGAGTTCAGCGTTATACTCGTCGCCATCTTGTTTCTGATACGGGGAGCAGACCATATCTGGACTGTGGAGGAGGAGAGGGATCTGATCACTGACTACAGCCTCTCTACACCTCAACCTGACTGAGAGAAGCTGCTGCTAATTTTTGTTAACATTAACTGGGATGTTAGTTTTGGCTAGCAAAAAACTAAAACAAAATGTTTGTTACTGACCTCAGAAAACTGAGCAGCGACTCCTTGGAGTGTCTGTTAGTCCAACCAAACGCTGAACAAGACATTTTTACTGAACAAAACGTTCAAATAATGTCATTTTTCACGTCATTAAGTGAAAATACAGTGAAAGGGTCAAAGTTATGAGACCAAATCGGTAAACGTCCTCTTTTCTATCAATATAACGTTATATATAACTTTATTGACACGTTGCCGTGGATACGCATTGTTCTGCTTCTCTCCTGGTGATGGCTCGCCTTGTTAGTGACCTGTCAATCAAAGCTAGAAACGCCCCAAATCATATGATTCTTTATCTTCTATTTTCTTCTAAATGGGGCCATTATTAGAACTATTGACATCAAATTGTCTTGAAGAAGATTTTTTACTAGCGATTGAGACCATAATGTTGTCCCTGAAAATTTTTTTGGAGGTAATAAATCAAGTGAGAAGTTTTCAAATTTAGCACTGAAATGAATGAGCAGATTTCTTTTGCAGCCAAACTTAGCGCCCCCTACTGGAATTTTTCGGTGAATTGCAGGCTTTATGCACTTCCTGGTGGCCTCCATGCTCAGACACGGAGATTGCCGCCTGTCCTGATGCTGTGTTCATCGGTGTGTGAATGAATTCCCAATGGTGGCAGGTGGCACCGTTTAGGGTAGCCTCTGCCACCAGTATGAATGTGTGTGTGAACGGGTGAATGAGTCAGTCTGTAGTGTAAAGAGCTTTGAGTGGTTGCAAAGCGACTAGAAAATCGCATTTACCATTTACTCTTTAGTGTAATGTAGTACAATACATGGTTCAGTAGTCACGTAATGTCAGAGATGAGCATGTTCCACTTTTTGATAACTTTGCTATATTTGTACATATAAATGGTGTTACTGGCTCATTTGAAAGGAAGACTTAGTATGCTACCTTATTTGCTAATGCTTCATAATCTTCAAGCTCAAACGATTTAACAACTAGATCTATATTCCCTAAACATCAAATTGAAATAGAACATTGCAAATGTATAATCTTTTACCTGTCTCCATAGGGTCCTTTAATATTTCACCATTTTCCCAAATGCACTCATTCATTTTTGGCTGTATGTATCATCGTTGGCAGTGTGGGATTATCAGTAGTCTGGCTTTGGTAAATCTGAAATAGGGCTGGGCGATTTGGACCAAAAGACATATCCCGATATATTGAGGCTGAATATCGACATACGATATAAATCCTGATATTTTTATCGCAAAGTGAGAGCAACTGTTCAGTCAAAGTCAAAGCCAAACATGACATGTCACCGTTTATTTAAGTGAACATAAATACGGTATAACAACAAAAGTATGTTGTTTTTAAAAAAAATCAAAGCTCCATAAAATGCACATTTAAATAAAAAAATATCTTAAATAAAATTAAAAATCCTATGAAATTTAATAGGCCAATCTTTTTCTGAAATAAATATATTTATATGAGAAAAGAATAACGAACATTACAAACAAGAACTAAATATGACAAACCATATTAAGGGCAGCATTTATATATAAAGAAAGAAAAAAAAATCAATATATGCGATATGGCCTTATTCCATATCACATTTAAAAGTATATCAATATATCTTTTATATAATATATCGCCCAGCCCTAATCTGAAGTACAGCTTTTACCAAATACAGATGTTTATGGCTTTTTTTAAATTTTCATTCAATATCAAAACACAATTTTTCTGAATAATAATTATATATAATAATTTTATAGTTGCCAACTTGTTTGTACTTTCTCCTGTGCAGGGTGCTACAGAGAGTGATGTCGGCAGGCGAGGAGCGGGATGGCGAGGCGGCAGCGCCCCTGTACGTGTACGAATCCAAGGTCCACTGTGCCAACGTGCTGTTGAGCCTGGAGGAGCAGCGGCGGCAGGGCATCCTGTGTGACGTCACCATATTGGTGGAGGGAAGGGAGGTGCGCGCACACAGGGCTGTCCTTGCTGCTAGCAGCCGCTACTTCCTGCAGGCTCTGCTGGGTCACGGGTCATCAGGTGAAGCGGAGCCAATCATTAACCTGCCAGACAAGGTAAAGGGCCACAATGACAAGACAGGAAGTGTTCTGAGGTTCCGAGGAACTCAACCATGACCTGTCCCTGACCTGTCCCTGACCTGTCCCTGTGACCTGTCCCTGATCTGTCCCCGACCTGTCCCTGACCTGTCCCTGTGACCTGTCCCTGATCTGTCCCCGACCTGTCCCTGATCTGTCCCCGACCTGCCCCTGACCTGCCCCTGACCTGTCCCTGACCTGTCCCTGTGACCTGTCCCTGACCTGTCCCTGACCTGTCCCTGACCTGTCCCCGACCTGTTAAATGTGATATGGGATCGGACCATATCGCATATATCGATATACAGTCATGGTAAAAATTATCAGACCACCGTTGTTCTCTCTAATATCTTGTTCATTTTAATGCCTGGTACAACTAAAGGTACATTTGTTTGGACAAATATAATGATAACAAGAAAAAATAGCTCATAAGAGTTAATTTTAAGAGCTGATATCTAGACATTTTCCATGATTTTAATGATTTTGGTTACTATCAAGGGTAACCATGGAAAATGTCTAGATATCAGCTCTTAAATTAAACTCTTATATGCTATTTTTTGTTGTTATCATTGTATTTGTTCATACAAATGTACCTTTAGTTGTATCAGCCATTAAAATGAACAAGAATATGGTCTCATATTTTTTTTACACGAGTATCGTTCAAATTATTTAAGATATTTTTTATTTACTTTATGCACTTTATGTAGCTTTTATTTTTTTTTAAAAAGGTTCTCCTGTTGTTATACAGTATTTATGTTCACTTAAATAAACTGTTTCAATAAAACTACTTGTGACATGTCATATTTGGTTTTGACTTTGACTGAACATTGGCTCTCACTTTGAGATAAAAAAATATCAGGATATATATTGTATATTGATATTCAACCTAAATATATGGGGATATGACTTTTGGTCCATATCGCCCAGCCCTAGTTGATAGCAATGTTAGTTGCTGCTGTTTTCATTTACTACTGTGGCTGATCAGAGAACAGGTTCTGATTCCAATGGCTGATGTTACCATATCATGCCCCAGATCTGTCACATTGATTAATATGTCTGGGTGACTCCGCCTTATACAGTAATCACTTGCACAGGCCTCCACCACCTCAGACTCCACCCCCAATGACTCTAAGCATGGCTTTATTGTCCGCATCCTTTCTGCTATCCGCTCATAAATTACTGGAAGTCATTGTGGCTCAGAGAGGTAAAGCAATTTGGGTGAAATGTAGTATTTAAAATGTTTCAGGACTAAGGACACTGCCATATTATTGTTGCAATCTGGCATTAGGAAAAACATCAGGGGTTCACATAACACGGCAGTAAAGAATACTGGATTACAGCCTTCATACATCTGACATGTGTTTTAGCTGCCCTGCTCATGTGAACCTGATTAAAGTGATAAACTTCAGTGTTAATCAGTGAAGCTGATTTCTAATTTCTCACTCCCACTGTTTCATTGTTTCAAGTTTATTTGCTCTCAACTAATATAGCATATGGCGTATGGAGTATTAAGTCCTGATCATCCCAGTGGCACCGTGGTTTTACTCTACTTAGAGAAAAAAATCCAGCTAATTGGCAAATCTTGCAAACCATCAACACACTACCCTGTCGTAGGGTTTGGCGATATGGACCAAAAGCCATATCCCGATATATTTAGGCTGAATGTCAATATACGATATATATTCCGATATTTTTTTATCGCAAATTGAGAACAAATGTTCAGTCAAAGCCAAATATGACATGTCACAAGTATTAGCTCCATAAAGTGCAAATTTAAATAAAAAAATATCTTAAATTAAAGCCGAAGCTTCCCTGGAGCAAGGATCATAGTGCAAATTTGAATTATATCGATATATGCGATATGGTCTAATTTACATTTAAAAATATATCCATATATCTTTTATATCGCCCAGCCCTACCCTGTCAGGAACATGCTTGTGCTAGTCAGTTACAACAAGCCTCCAAGATTTCTCTGTAGTTGACATGCAAATCGATGGCTTCGTAGCCATCAAAATATAATTCTAGATATATTTTTAGTTTTGTTGTAGTCATTGTTTATCAGTTCAGAGTCGTGGCAAAAACAATAACTGATGTATGATAAGTAGCATTTTTATCATTCATTTGACCATTACATTTCTATATAGCATGTAAAGAGCAAATGGGAAGTTGCAAATGTAACAAATGATAATATAGCTTGTTGTTATAGTAATGTGTGACTGTTGATTTCAGTTGTCATATATTTTGATTTACAATTGAATTTGAGGCATCTAAAAACCTTGACTGGTCAAATGATCAGCTGAAAATTGTTGAACTGGGGGTGGGAAGTATTTTCAGGGAGAGATAAGAGGTCACAGTAGAAGTCACATGGCTGGGCGATATGGACTAAAAGTCATATCCCGATATATTTAGGCTGAATGTCGATATAAGACATATATCCCGATATTTTTTATCGCAAAGTGAGAACAAATGTTCAGTCAAAGTCAAATATAACATGTCACAAGTAGTTTTATTGAAACCGTTTATTTAAGTGAACATAAATACTGTATAACAACAGGAGTACCTTTTAAAAAAATCAAAGCTCCATAAAGTGCACATTTAAATAACAAAAATATCTTAAATTAAATAGACTATGAAATAAAATAGGCCAATCTTTTTCTGAAAGAAATATATTTATATGAGAAAAGAATAACAAACATTAAAAAATAACTAAATATGACAACCCTAGTAAGGGCAGCATTTATATAGAAAGACAGATATAAAATTTAAACTATATTGATATTCGCGATATGGTCTAATTTCATATCACATTTAAAAATATATCTATATATTTTTTATATCGATATATATCGCCCAGCTCTACCCAGTATGCAGAAATATTCAAATACAGTAGACGTGAGGAAAAGGGATACCCACTGAAGCCATTTTCATTCCCATATCTCCATATACTGAGCCCACTGCAGCCTCTGAAAATTAATAATGTTGATTGGATACTGATCAGTCATACTCATTGATTATTCCCATCTTGTTCTTATGCCATTGCTGCTTCTCATTGGTAAGATTGGTACCAGTGTGCAGCTTCTCCTGTGACAATACTCACATGTTTTTGCACTGGACGCAGTAGCTGCTGATGGTAGCTAAAAAATAGGTTTAAATGCACAAGACACACACACACACACACACACACACACACACACACACACACGCACACACACACAGCAACACACACTCTCACATACATGGATATGAACATACAGTAGAAGACATGCTGACTGTAGTGAACAAGAAGAAAGCAGGAGAGAGGAGAAGGTGAGGGGTAGGAGGGAAGGATAAGAAAAAGCATCCAGGCAACAAGAAACGTCATATGATAATAATAAAATGGGAATAAAGATAGAATGTAGCAAAAATAATTAACTGTGAAGCCATCGAAGTGGATGCTTGAGAGATAAAATTCAGTTTCATACATTTCCAGCTCGCCAGCCATTTCTTAAAGTCAAAGTCTGTATTGTGTTTTTCTATGATTTTGTTCAAACAATATTGTCTTTTACTGTGAAGAAGCCGTACTGTGCCCCTGTGTTCCAGTTAAAGCAAACTCATAACCACCTTTAAAATTCAATATAATTTCCATTGCGCCAATTCCATCAGTAAAGCAAGTGTCCTGGCTCTCTTTCCTCTTTGCATTTTTCCCAGAACAATGATGAAACACTACACTCACTCCAGAATTTTCACATTAAATGTATTGCTGCCGTCTCTTTGTTGGTACGCTTTTAATTTGAAAAAACAACAACAATGCCAAGTGTTGAGATGGAGCTTTGTTGATGGAAGCTCAACAGAAGTATGGCACGGGAGAAATGTATTTATTTTTTATTTTAGTGTTTATTTGATATGGACATAGAAATGACATTGGACAGAGCAGATGCATTGTTTAAGTGTTTTAGCACAAGTGCTAATTCTCAACACTTGCCCATAGGCAGTTTTTTGAAAATATAGGGCAATTAAAATAACAAGAATGGAAAAAGGAAGGACCAGACAAAGATAAATAAAAAAAAACACAAAAAAAGAAAACAGCAACAGAACAATGGAGAAAAACAAGTCAAAGAAGTGAAAGCAATTTCCAATAAGGAACATAAAAAGGCAACAGAGCAAAGGCAATATGAGCAAGCAAATGACAGGAAAAAATGCTTGGAATAACCCACATGGCAAATCACAGTATTTAGGCCACCCCAACTTGATTTCTTGCACTAAGTCAGAAGCTGTAAAGTAGACAGATATATGGCAATGCTAATAATTGTAGTACTTAAAATTAGGGCTGCAACTAACGATTATTTTCATTATCGATTAATCTGTTGATTATTTAAACAATTAATCGATTGTTTGGTCAATAAAATGTATGAAACAAAATATCAATGAGTGTTTCCAAACCACAAGATGACGTCCTCAAATCTCTTGTTTTGTCCACAAACCAAAGAGATATTCAGTTTATTGTCATAAAGGAACAAAGAAACCAGGAATATTCACATTGAAGAAGCTGAATTCAGAGAATTTGGACTTTTGTGTTTAAAACACTGCTCAAACCAATTATTCCATTATCAAAATAGTTGACGATTAATTCAATAATCGATTATTGTCCTATTAATCGATTAATTGTTGCAGCTCTACTTAAAATAACAATCAAATGCAATGGTAATGTTTTATTTGTTACTTTATGTGTCAGATATTGTCACCGGCCCTGCCCCCATTTGAAGCTGCTGCTCCACAAAGTCTAAATCGTTTTGATGTAACATTGACTCATTCCTTATAAGGCTCTGACAGTAAAACCCTTCTTTCATGTCACACTTCTCTCCTCTACAGGTGACAGCTAAGGGCTTTGCTCCACTGCTCCAGTTTGCCTACACAGCCAAGCTGGTTTTAAGTCGGGAAAACATCCATGAGGTAATCCTGTGTGCAGACTTCCTGGGCGTTCACAATTTGGAGGACTCTTGCTTTCGGTTCCTTCAAGCCCAGCTTCAGAATGACAGCCAACATGCTAGTAATGGTAAGGTGGAATATGACGATGACATCACAGCTGAGGACGTGGCCTTTTCTGAGGCGACATCCACGGATGATTCTGCAGAGATGAGGCAGCAAACCAACAACGTAGCAAGCACCGCATCACTTCCTGCTGACCTTTCTCAATGTCCCAAGTACAGGAAGTATCAGTACCAGATCTGTGATAACAAGCACAATGGAAAAGACCATCATGACAGTGATGTCATTTTGGCCAACCATACCTCAGTCAACCATGTGAGTGCACAGCTCAGAGACAGCAGCGCTCCTCTCACACCCTCTAGGATTAAAGAGGAACCCTTTGTGTTTGAGGAAGAAGGAGATGAAAGGAGTGGCTGCAATCCAGAATCATGTACCGAGGAGGTGCTGGAGATGGAGCTGGAGGTAGAAGGAGTTCCAGTAGCAACAGAGCACTCTCTGAGCCGAGGCTCACCATCCTCCTGCCTGCGCTCCTACCTCCAGAGAGGCGGCCTGGATCTCAACGGCGTCCCCAGCACCACCATCCAGCAGCTCCTCACCAACAGACTGTCCCTCAACCACTACAGAGAACTGGTCAAAGACAGGCAGAGGGACAAGAGGGACTCTCTCAAGACGGGCATTGCAGATTTCATGCCAACAGCACTGACTGGCATTGGCAAGAACATGGAAAGACCAGTGTCCAAAGCCTCATCCTCTAAACATGAAGGAGAACTAGACAGAGCCAGTGTCATTTTCTCTTCATCAGCTGGCGAGCAACAAATGTTGGCACATTCATATACGGATGATAAGTTCAGAGAAAAAGTCTCAACCCTGATGCAGGTAGAAGCTCCTTCTCCTGGTCGCTCATGCCTCACCACCAGCTGCCCTGTTTCCATCAAGACATCAGCCCACTCCCCTCCCCCTTCTGAGCCCCGAACCCAGACTTCCAGCTCCCGTTCCTCGTTCTCCTACCCAGAGGACACAGGAAGCGGTAGCTCACCTTTCAACCTTCCCCAGTTTGACTTCTCCTCATCCCCACACTCAGGCTCCACCTCTGGACTTCCTAACTGCCTGGCTGGGGTAGTGGAGCAGAGGAACCCCCACAGTGAAGACATGGTCTTCTCTCAGGGTTGCAGCAATATCAAAAGTGAACAGGGATTTGGTGCCAGTGGTGGCAACTCCAGTGATGAATCAGGCTCTTTCTCAGAGGGAGACAGTGAAAGTGGCGTCTCCAGAATCTCTGGCCCTGAGGTTAGTATGCTCCTTTTATTCTATTTCCCTTTTGTGTTGGCATCAAGGTAAATTTGGTTACTCACACGACTGCCACTATTTTGAGAGCTGTGTTATGTTATGTGTAACTTTTGCTAAACAACTGTCACTGACCACAAGTTACAGTGGGACTGAATCCCCCCTCATATCCTAAAGTTTGAATCAGTTGCTAATTAGGGATGTGCATTTCAGGCAAAAGTAATATTCGATAATCGTGGGGTTCTAATCGATTAATATTCGAATATTCGATAATAAACCCCACCGGCGAAGCAGTGCTCCCAACTTCCCAACTTTTTTTGCTAAATTTGGCAACTTCAGAACCCCTTAGCGACTATTTTTCAAGAAAGCAACTGGAGACAAATCCAGCGATTCCTTCTTACTCTTCTTAACGAGCCGCTAACGAGCCGGAGGCCGGCTTGTTAAGAAGAGCCGCTAGAATTAGCTACAGTTAGCTCTGTAGCAGTACAGTGTGTATGTGCTAACAGGCTAACAGTTAGCTCTGTAGCAGTACAGTGTGTATGTGCTAACAGGCTAACAGTTAGCTCTGTAGCAGTACAGTGTGTATGTGCTGCTGCTGCAGGAGGTGTTCACTTAGCGTTCTCTGTTTGTTTACAACAAGCACCAGACACAGTTAGTTATGCCTTTAATTCACAATCACTATGTTTATGATCAGCAGAGACTCTGTGCATAATTAGCCATACTGCTTTCAGCTGCTGGTCTTGTTCACAGTTAGCGGTGAAAACCAAACGTCACCTCCAGAGTCTCTAAATCCCTCTGGGGGCTAGCTAACTTGTCCCGCCGTGGAAAACACCCTCTCCCCTGTTTGTTTCTTCTTCTACAGCTTGGCATCTAGCCCGCCACACTGTAACTATTGGATTTTTTATGATTTAATGACTATTCGAAATATTCGAAAATCAATGTACATCCCTATTGCTAATAGATATCAATATTACTGGTCTGACTGAGAGGGAAATGATTACATCACAGGGAGGAAACATGTTGTTGTTGTATTGACTTGCTGTTTCACTTTGGTGATAAAACTACTTAAATGTTTATCAGTGAGTGGTTAAGATGTCGTGGAGCCATTACCCAAGTACAAAAGTCTTGAGATCTACCTGATTCACTAATATAAGTTCATCAGCAGTTAACTAAAGCAAACTAATACTAGCTTAAAACAGAAACTGCTTGTATGTCGTCAATATTTGGCACACAGAAATGTGCAGCCCACTGCTCCTAAGATGGGTTAAATACAGAGTTTGAATTTCCCCATTGTGGGACGAATAAGAGAATCTTACCCCACACTTAACCTACTGAGCCTATGACAATAGCATACCTGTCAAGTTTTGGATTTGAAGATAAGGGACATTTTCCAGCACCTGCCGCGAGCAGTCCCCCCACCCCAACCAAGCTCCAGTATCCCTGGAGCTCAAACCAATTATTCGATTATCAAAATAGTTGACAATTAATTGAATAATCGATTATTGTTCGATTAATCGAATAATTGTTGCAGCTCTACTTAAATCCCAGATTCTCTCCTCGATCCATTCACATACACCCATTGTGATGTGCTACAGATATGCAGGCAAACTTAAATTACATCAAACTCGGTTTAAAAAGAAAAACAACAAAAAAAAACAACAAAACTCATTCTGAGAATAATAATACACAGCATGTCTAGCTAAGACATGTACTGATGTTGCCATAGATTCCTATACTGAAAGGTTTTAATCCAGCTGTATATTGTGTTACCACAGTAACAACCTGAACTTTAAGAGCACATATTGATGCTAGTAGCACGTATCAACGATTCAATCATTTCTTTCAAACATATTCTCTGTGTGATTAACAGCTGGGTCTATTCTTAGACAGTTTTCCCCTCAGGAGGTATTACTCACTTACACCCTTCCAAACGTTACTCTTTGGAGTTAAAAGAGCTGTATGGTTGCCATGGTGATGCCTAAGAACATGCAATATCTGATGAGGTGTGAGATGAGTTTCTTTACTGAAGCTCCCTCTCTCTCTCACACACACACACACACACACACACACACACACACACAAACACACACAGACATGGAGGATATCTCTTTATTAGATGTGAGTGTTTGTGGCCTTCAGCCTGTGGATGAGTCACTAGAGGTGAATGTATGAGGTGTTCAGCTATTCTGACTAGACATACTGGAACAGACACTTGTAGGTTTTACAGGGGTCACAACTACAGAGCCGCCCTATTTAGCTGAAATAACTAAATGTCTGTATGTATAGTGTCCTGTGTGGGACTACTTTTTGACCCACAACAAGCAATTTTTGTTGTTTTTCTAAATGTGTTGCTACTGAATTCATCCTGCCTCACTGTTAAGGAATGTCTTAGCTAATATGTAGTTGGATTACTTAGATACAAAGGAATGACAGTCATGCAGGGCTTGAAGACCTCCGGAACGGTGCCGGAAATCCCACTCTGGATTTTTTTGGTGTTTTTTTTTTTTTGATCATGTTTTTTAAAAAAACACACCAAAAACCCTTAGTTAGTTAGATCTGGATATGACTGGTAGAGGGCAGCGTTACGGTGAATATCGTACAGCCTGCCGGAGAAGAAGAAGACGCATGCTCGCTGATGCAAGCGTGCTTTAGACCCAGGTCATTACTATTTTTCAAGAAAGTGACTGGAGACAAATCCAGCGACTCCTTCTTACTCTTCTTAATGAGCTGCTAAGGAGCTGGAGGCCGGCTTGTTAAGAAGAGCCGCCGTTAGCTACAGTTAGCTACAGTTAGCTCTGTAGCAGTACAGTGTGTATGTGCTGCTGCTGCAGGAGGTGTTCACTTAGCGATCTCTGTTTGTTTACAACAAGCACCGGACACTCTGTGCACAGTTAGTGATGCTGGTTAATTCACAATCACTATGTTTATGATCAGCAGAGACTCTGTGCATAATTAGCCATGCTGCTTTCAGCTGCTGACGTTGTGCACAGTTAGCGACGGTGAAAACCATACGTCACCTCCAGAGTCTCTAAATCCCTCTGGAGGCTAACTGGTAGTGGAGACATGCAGAGTGAGTGGACTTTTGAGAGGGCGTGGCCTGAGACTTTCCCGGTCGTAGTCGAAACGCGGCTATATACGGTCCGTGGGTGCGCTCTCCCACACCTCAACCTTTCTGTGGATTTCCACCGGGCGTGGTTCCACAGCGGTTTTGCTCCGTCCTCTGCCTGGCGTCAGACATAAAAGATGCATAAAAGATTTACAGGCACAGGATTTTTTTTCGCTTCAAGCCCTGGTCATAGAGACGAACTTTACATTGTTTGTTGCTAAATGATTCGTGTTGATGTCAACAAACAAGTTAAAAAGATTATGTTAAACCCCACAAACAGATAATAATATGTTGGGTAATTTTTGAATGCTAATATTATAGTTTTCCTAGTTTCCTTAAAGAAGTAGGACTTTTCTCAGCTGTAGAAGAGGCAGCCATGTTATCAAATTAATTTGTTACCATTCATTCATTATCCTCAGACACATAGAGACAGACAATCACACTCTCATTCACTCCTACGGACAATTAAGAGTCACCAATTAAACCTAAGTGCATGTTTTTGGACTGTGGGAGTAAGCTGGCGAGAAGAACATGCATAAATCATACAATCATGCTATTTTCAACACTTTTTGGATTGTTCTGGATTTCTCATCCCAGCTGTTACTGTCTTATTTCACTGTGGGTGTATTTATAGCATTATACAAGTGCCACAATATCGCAGTAGCTTTATTTGAAGAACTGTATTATGCAGGTGCAAGTCACTGACACATTTTTCCACGTTTCAAAATAAAAGCCTTGTTATGTGCTGAAGCCACAAATTTCGACGGGACTTCTGACTTGAAACAGACACAGGAAGTGTTGAGTTTGCATTAACTTCATTCATTGCCTTAAAAAAAAGGAGTGTATCAGAAGATGGGGTGGACTCATACTACTACTAGTATATTATGACCAAAACCCCTCTCTCTGCTGCTAGATTTATTAGACTTAATTAAATTAGTTATTAATTTATATGTAAACATGTTTCCATCTAAGCCTTTTAAGCCAATGTTTCATTTACTTTAATCCTGGTTTTATGTGATTAATGTTGAAACTGATAAACATTTGTGTTTGATAATATTCACCCTGAATCGTGAATTTGATACTTTCTGTTTTCATTTAGATTTTGCACAGTGTTCCATCTTCTCTGGGGGTTGTAGATGTGTGCCAGTTGCTGCTGCTAACAGAACCATATCAATGTCTTAAACATAGTAATTTAAACAAATCATCAACATCTTGTAAGAAGTTGGAAGTTTGTTCAGTCGACCTAGCTCAGGGGTCGCCAACCTTTACTAATAAAAGAGCCATTGTTGGCCAAAAAAAGGGAAAAACCTTATTTTGAGCCTAAAATGAAGATAAAACAGCCTTCATTCTAAATTAGCCTACAGAGATTACTAATAGGTCATAATGAGCATTTAATTCTATGTTTTTGTCAGAATGCAGTGAGGACCCAAGTGCAAATGAGAGGCTGGACAACAAAGAAATATCTCAGGAAAACTAGGAAAACTCAAAACTAGACTTGAATTGGCAAAAATTGAGAGGTTATGGCACTGGCTTGTAGACTTTCATAAGCTATGATGCACATTTGGGTTGACTAACTTTAAAAAAACCAAACATTTTTACTGTCGTATATAATCTAAACATGTTAAGATGTAGTGGCTCAGTTGGTAGAGCGGGTTGCCCACCAATCGGAGGGTGGTTCGATCCCTGACCATGGCAGCCTACATGTCGAAGTACCCTTGAGCAAGATACTGAACCCCAAATTGCTCCCGATGCTGCGTTCATCGGTGTGTGAGAATGAATTCCCAATGGTGGCAGGTGGCACCGTTTAGGGTAGCCTCTGCCACCAGTATGAATGTGTGTGTGAACGAATGAATGAGTCAGTCTGTAGTGTAAAGAGTAAAGTGTAAAGTGCTTTATAAGTGCAGGTCCATTTACCATTTACAGTTGAAGAAAACCAATTTCTTTGGGCCTACACCAATGACACATTCATTTTAAAGAAATAAACATTTCACTTTGTATACATTTTTTTTCAGAGCTGTTGCAGACGTCCTGAAGAGCCACATGTTGCCTACCCCGACCTAGCTAAACCAAATACAGTCTAATTTAACTGTCCTGTAATACAGCCATGTAATGTTCAGTTTAAACTGTTTTAGAGAGACGTACAGGTCATTTTGGAGGCAGTCCATGATGTTGTTGATCAAATGGTAAATGGACCTGCACTTATATAGTCACTTTTCTAGTCACTTTACGACCACTCAAAGCTCTTTACACTACAGATTGCGCTCATTCACCCGTTCATACTGGTGGCAGAGGCTGGCACCTGCCACCATTGGGAATTCATTCACACATGTAGGTTGCCATGATCAGGGATCGAACCACCAACCTTTCGTTCAGTGGGCAACCACTCTACCAACTGAGCCACATCCGCCAACCAACACCTCTCTTCAACTCTTTTAATAATATCTAAACATTGTAACCTTGACTGAGGTTGACTAATAGATTCGACTGCATTAGTTTAATGTTTGTTAAACTGGCAACTGAGCTTATTGACAAAGGTAACTAACTGTGTGTGTGTGTGTGTGTGTGTGTGTGTGTGTGTGTGCGTGTGTGTGCGCGTGTGTGTGCGTGTGTGTGTGTGTGTGTGTGGGTGTGTACCTACATTGTTTATAACTCCATATATATATGTCGTGGGCTGCGTCCCACTTCTTTGCCCTGACCCAGTTGTCTCACCCATAGAGCGGACACACACAAACACACACACGCACACACACACACACCCTAGGGTGCCCTGTAGGCAGGTGGAAGGTGCCTTGGCCACATTCCCTCCACCATCTGCTCCTCCTGACCCCAGATCTGCCCTCTCAAATCAGGCCAGCCCACCCAGACCCTCTCCAGCTCACTCTGCATTCAGCTCTTTTACATTCAAATGACAAACATTAAATTGTTTTTTGCATCTTTACGACAAAGAGAACAGTCTTATATCTGATTGATGTTCTGTTCTAATATTGTTAACTGTGAGTCATAACATAGAATAAAAGATTTATATCACAAAAAGATAAAGAGGGGTAGTGGCAGTACTTGGCTCAGTTATAGGAAATGATAGGAAATGCTCTTTTGCCTTTTTACTTTTTATTTAGGTATTAATGGAGATATTTAATTGTTTTTCTTAATCAAGTATTCTACTGATTATTTATGAATTTACTGAGTAATCACAATATGAAGATTCATTTGAGATGCAGCTCAGTACTGTGTGTCACGTTGTTATTTTCATAAAGCTGTAATATTAATTGATTAATTTATTAATGTAATAGTATTCAATACATTAAAATACATTTTTAAGATGTAAAAAGATTTGGAACATTTGATATATAGTGCATATATATATATATATATATATATATATATATATATATATATATATATATAAATACCATTTGTTCAACACATTAAGTACTAATTAATCTTTATAATTTTGAATTAATCTCTTTCCAGACAATCATGACTTGGTACCAGTGCATTCCTCAGATCTTTTAGTTTAATATGATATCAATCATTTCTCTGTAGTGTTAAAATGAGCCTGTTAGAGCCTCTGAAAGAAAAACTCTGTCCACAGGCTAAAACTAAATTCAACACTGGCATTCACATTTTAACACAGGATAACTGATATTTCAAATCATGTTACTAAACAACTCTGTAAGCCCGGTTAGATCAGTCCAGCTCCAATCAATGTGCACAAAAGAGAAAATGTGGTCACTGCAGGCAAAGTAACAGCTGAATTAAGTAAAAGATAGAAATCATAAAAGTAATCAATCAAATCAAACACTGTAATCAAATACAAAAAAAACCCAAAACATTAAAAATATTGTAATATATTTAAAATGCAGTTGAGATTTGGACGTTACAGTAGCCTAGAAAAGCAAATTAGCAAATTAATAAAATTGAAAATTACTGTAATGTATAAGGGATACTACTAAAACATACCTACATTGAAAATTATTTGAAAATTATAAATTATAAGATAAAAAAAATCTTTAGATTTAGAAGTGTTAGATAATTTATCTTGTTTTAAGAGTTAATTTCTTGTTTTAAGCGTTCAACATGCTTATTTTTAGATTTAATAATCTTAATTTAAGAAATCTTGTCAAGGTAAATTATCTGTCCATGCAGCAAGATCATTTCCCTCAGATTTACTGTTTTTATCTTGTTTTTAGACTAAACACCTTTTTTGCTGTGTACCTATTTGTCAAAATGTGACTTGAAGTCCAAACATTTATTACATTTCCAACATGATGGTTTTATTTATCGGCAGTGAATGTGGATTGAGGAAAGGTGACTCAGATTTACTATTACATACTACATAATACATACCAATGCATTTACATACTGGTGCTCATTTAAATGCACTCAGTGATCGATCTCAGAACATCATGTGGCCCAAACCCTCTTCTGGAGGCCTGGCTGTACTGGCTTCATGTTTGGATACTTAACAATTATTTTACAGTGTGTGTTTAATGTAATTGTCTTTTGAGTTTATGACACAAAAACCTGCAGGTTTTTCTGTTTGTTTGTTTTAAACACGAGCAAGTGATGAAATGAGGTTTCACACACTGGAAACCAGAACACCACACACAGAGAGAAGAGAATTGCTTTCTTTTATTGTTATTAGTTTTTCTTTTCTTAATTCCTTTAAAATGAATGATAGAATTATAATAATTTATTGTAAATATTGCTTTCCTTACTGTTATCTTTTTTTTTTTTTCTGACGCTTGCTTTGGCAATATGTACAATGTTACGTCATGCCAATAAAGCCAATTGAATTGAATTGAATTGAGAAAGAGAGACAGAGCTACACTTCCTCACCAAATGTAAAAAAATATAAACTAATTAGAGAAACACATTTCCAAAAATGTGAATCTGTCAAAAAAGGTTTTTTAAAATGGGGGACACACACAAAGAGAGAGAGAGAGAGAAAGATAGATAAATACAGCGAGAGAGAGAGAGAGAGAGAGAGAGAGAGAGTGATTGGTGAGTGGATTTATGATCATCCAAGGCTCACTCTGTCATTCCAACCTTATTATGTGACTGCGAGTCATGGAGCTATATATAGATGTCTATATAGTAAAGGACAGGCAGCACCTACACACACTATACACACACACACACACACACACACACACACACACACACACTTCCTTATGTTTCCAGAGCAGTGAATGATGTCATTGTGGTATGCGGGCAGCAGACTGTTGTGATGTGCTCTGCTGCAGTGTAACATGGAGCCAATACAATAGAAGTAGTCAACAGAGTATTCACTCCTAAACATTGCCTTGGATTAAATAATCAACATTTAAAAGTAAGTAGTTGTCCACAGCTACAGCAACAAAGCAGTCAATACATAAAGAAATACTAACACAGAAACGGGCAGACCAGTAGAGGGATACACTGCAAAAAGCTGTTTAGTCTAAAAACAAGATAAAAACAGTAAATCTGAGGGAAATGATCTTGCTGCATGGACAGATAATTTACCTTGACAAGATTTCTTAAATTAAGATTATTAAATCTAGAAATAAGCATGTTGAACGCTTAAAATAAGAAATTAACTCTTAAAACCAGATAAATTAAAGCTGCCAGCAGTGATGAACTGGCCCGAGCAGAGTGACCTGATGATTATTCGTTTCTTACCAATAAAAAACGTTAGATTTAGAAGTGTTAGATAATTTATCTTGTTTTAAGAGTTAATTTCTAGTGTTCAACATGCTTATTTCTAGATTTAATAATCTTAATTAAAGAAATCTTGTCAAGGTAAATTATCTGTCCATGCAGCAAGGTCATTTCCCTCAGATTTACAGTTTTATCTGGTTTTTAGACTAAACACCTTTTTTGCAGTGTAAAAGAATGTGAGTATAACAAAGGTTCCAACAAATGAGTTAAGCAGAGTGAATGACATCATCAGTTGCTACATTCAACATTATGAATTACAGCAAAACACACATGGTACGAATGCATCTGATATAGATTCATAGCAGTAAATGAAAATGTGTTTGTCCATATTTAAATGAGGTAGTGACACAAAGAGCTCACACTCTGTTCTCTTTGTGTCACAGTTGCTGGAATCAATAAACAGCATCATACTGACACCTAGTGAATTTACATTGTATTAACCCTCTGGAGTCTCCAAAAGCACCAAAGACTTGTTGACTCCATCCAGACTAGAAAACAAAGCAGCGTGGAGCCCTACTGTAAATTTACCTCTAACGTTCTGGCTGTAAACTCCATGAGGCCAGTTTCAGTTTGATGATGATATACCAAGTACAACTGGAGACTAGCTCAAATAGATTTAGTATCAAATGATAGAACTGGATGGAACCCTCTTATATGTTAGATGTGAAACCTTTGTTCACATTTGCAACATTTAAAATTCTTTATTGAGCATGATAGTGTTTTGAAAGTTAAAAAAAAAGATTCAAAATCACATTTTATGTTGGACTAAAGGGTTAAAAAAGACACAAAATGACCAAAAAATACACACAATGACTAAAAAAAGGAACAAAAAGACACAAAATGACTAAAAAAGACACACAATTACCAAAAAAAGACAGAAAATGACAGAAAAAGACAAAATTACCAAAAAAGACACAAAATTACCAAAATTGTTGGTTCAAAATGTTGATCCAGTAAGTCAGAATAAAAAATATATTATTATTAGGTCATATAGGTGACCAACATGGCATTTAAACATTTTTAAGTGGTGTATACAGGCAGGATGAAAAGGATTCAAAAGTGGACAAAATAGCCCAAGACTCCATAGAGTTAACCTCCATCTGGCCTCTTTTGAATGCTGCTCATATTACAGAATGCCATAAGATTAATTCAGATTTACTTCAGAAAATGTTACAATTAAAAAGTACTCCACTGAGTAAAAGTCCTCCAATGAAAATACTACGTAAGTAAAAGTAAAGAAATATTATGAGCGATATATATCATATACTATTACTATATATATTATTACTGGTGCATTAACCCTCTGGGGTCTATGATCATGCCGTCCTGATCAGATCACGTGAAGTTTCACAAAAAAACATTCAACATTGCCATTCCCAGGTCATGTAAAACCAAAGATATAAGATATTAATGATAATATGTAATTTTGCACATAGTTTGTTTTTGAAGAGTTGCAGCTAACAAGAAAAAAAAAAACGGCTATAAATATACATGTTTTTATGGGACTTTTTTGTATGTAGTTTTATTATATTTAAATTTTACCTTTTTATGTGTTCATGTTTGTATCCTATGTTTACATTTTCAAATTCCGAAACAGTTCATTGAGCATATTTGTGGTTTTTATCGTAGTAAATAGTATAATTTTTCAACTCGGATTTCATGATTTTTGTGTATTTTTGGGCTCAATATGTTGATAAAGTAGGTTAAATTGAAAAAATAATTGTCACATCATATAGGTGAAGAAAAAATGGATATCAAATATGGGTATAGTAAACAATAGTAAATAGTAAATAGTAGTATAGTAAAACAACAACAACAACAATATGAAAATGAATATTTATATACATATATGAAACAATGTATGATGCTGCTTATACACATTTTTCCATGAATAGCATATACAACACCACAATAAGAGTGCTTCTTAGAAACACTTTGTAGACTGTTATATAACTGATCCAACAACTTAATTAGAATTACATTCAAATCACAAACATAAAATTGTTTTTTTTGCATCTTTACAACAAAGCACAGTCTTATATCTGATTGATGTTCTGTTGTAATATTGTTAACTGTGAGTCATAACATAGAATAAAAGATTAATATCACAAAACATATACAGAGGTAGTGGCAGTACTTGGCTCAGTTATGGGAAATGATGACAGTGATTAATTACGACATATTGATATGATATGATATGATATGATATGATATGATATGATGTGACTGTAAAAAACAACCTGTTGTTTTTACGGTAAAAAAAACAGCAGCTGTGGTTGCCAGAACTTTACCGTAATAAATACGGTGAAACTTTTTCTAATATTACGGTAAAATGATATTAACACTGTTGATTTCACATTTAAGATTGACATTTTATTCCATATTTTACCTTAAAAAATAAAAAGTTTCTCCATCAAAAGAAACGCTGTTCTGCCATAGAATTGACAAGAAAATATTTTATAAATGCTGCATAAATGAAAGATTTTACCATTAAATATTACAGTATATTTCTGTTAGAGGTGTTTAGTACATTTAACAGTGAGAAAATGTACTTTTACAAAAAAGAAATGCAAAAATCACAGTGACGGCTTGCCGTCACTGTGCCAGTGTATTTTACAGTGGAGTAATGTATTTTTCCAAATATAAATAATGTAAATACATTTACGTTGTTTCATTGTTACTGAAACTGAATTTACTCATTTATCATTTTACTGTCATGGTTTAGCAGTTTTTCACTGTAAAAATCTAGTGCTCTAAAATGAACCAAAACCCTGTGGTCCTTTTAGGTAAAGCTGCCCTTCCCTGTGGACCAGATCACCAACCTGCCACGCAATGACTTCCAGATCCTCATCAAGATGCACAAGCTGACCTCAGAGCAGCTGGAGTTCATCCACGACATCCGCCGCCGCAGCAAGAAACCGCATCGCCGCCCAGCGCTGCCGCAAGAGGAAGCTGGACTGTATCCAGAACCTGGAGGGAGAGATACGCAAACTGGTAGGGTCATATTACAAACACACTCTATAGATCAGTGGTTCTCAACCTTTTTGAGTCGCGACCCCCAATTTAACATGCATGTTGTCCGAGACCCCCCGCTCACTGAACACAATCCTCACACGCACAGTTCAGATCACCCAAAAAAGAAACAAAATGACCAAAAAAAGACACAAATTGACCACAAAATGACCAAAAATGACCAAAAAAAAAGGAAACAAAATGACCAAAGGAAGAAAAAAAAATTACCAAAAAAAAGACACAAAATGACCAAAAAAAGGAAACAAAATGACAAAAAAAAGACACAAATTGACCACAAAATGAATTACCAAAAAAAAGACACAAAATTACCAAAAAAACAAAACACAAAATGACCAAAAAAAGACATGAAATGACCAAAAAGACTAAAACACATTAACACATGAACACTTTAACACAGTGGAGACAGAGCTGACTTCCAAAATGATTTTGCGACCCCCCGAAATCATCTTGCGACCCCAATTGGGGTCCCGACCCCAAGGTTGAGAATAGCTGCTATAGATAATCACACTCACACTCTCTCTCTCTCCGTCTCTCTCTCTCTCTCTCTCTCTCTCTCTCTCTCTCTCTCTCTCCTCTCTCTCTCTCTCTCTCTCCTCTCTCTCTCTCTCTCTCTCTCTCTCTCTCTCTCACACACACACACACACACTCTTGTACTTTTATCTTTGTGAGCCCACATTGGAACAGTGAATTCCCTTGCAAGGTTAAAATAGTTTAGAATTTTTCATTAGTTTTACAGTAAATTTTGCCTTTATTTACTTTGTCTTATCCATCTTCATTATGAATGAAAAAAGTTGACAAAGAAGAAAACAAAGGACATTTTCACCTTAATTTTAGTTAGTTTTGTAACCACAAAATACAGTTTCAGTTAGTTAATTAATTATCTTTTGTTAAACATAAACCTGATGTAACTTTAAGCCTTAAAACGAAGTCTGAAATCTCAAAAAAGCCTTTAAAGAAGTGAGGACCAACCGAAATGTCCTCACTTTACAAAAATGTCCTCACTCTGTTGGTTAAAAAACGTGTTCTGGTCCTCACTATGTAGGAAGTACAAGAACACACACACACACACACACACACAAATATCAATATTTAAGGGATGTAACAGGTCTGAAGCTTCCAGTGTGTTGCTGACTACTTGCTTGTTCTTTGGCTTATAACAGGGGTCGGCAACCTGAGGCCGTCTGCAATGGCTCTTACAAAAAATGTATACAAAATGAAACGTTTAATTCTTTAAATTTAATTTATCATTGGTGTAGGCCCAAAGCAATTTGTTTTCTTGAATTGTAAACATGTTCAGATTATATACAGCAGTAAAAATGTTTTTTTAAAATTTAGTCAACCCAAATGTGCATCATAGCTTATGAAAGTCCAGTGTCATTACCTCTTAATTTTTGCCAAATTCAAGTCTAGTTTTGAGTTTTCCTAGTTTTCCTGAGATATTTCTTTGGTTTCCAGCCTCTCATTTGCACTTGGCTCCTCACTGCATTCTGACAAATCATGTAAATAAAGGCTTATTATGACCTATTAGTAATGCCTGTTTTATCTGGCTCAAAATAAGGTTTGTAGCTCCATTCCGACTGTTTTTCCCTTTTGTGTCCAACAATGGCTCTTTTGTTAGTAAAGGTTGCCGACCCCTGGCTTACAGAGTTCTTTACATGGTGCAGCACGCCCTCTGGTGGCCATATTGGCAAATTGCAGCTCCACATTCTAAAGCAACTGATTGTGACATTTTGTTTCAACACAGAGACTGGAAAGAAATTAACAATCAAATTAGGTATAATGGGTGTTCCCCACTAATGTTTACATCCTTTTCAGCTATTGTAAACAACCACAAAGTGGTACTATTATACTGTATATATTTATTATTTATATTACACCTTAATCTAATCTAGGAATATGCACTTGCATGTATTTAGCATGCAACTAACCAGCAAGGTTATTATAATTAATGAAAACTAACAAAATAACGAAAACTAGAATTGAAAAAACATTTTCCTTAACTGAAATAAAAATTTAAAAAAGAGGGTTTTTTTAAAACGATAAATAACTGAAACTGTATTTTGTGGTTACAAAAGTAACTAAAATTATAGTGAAAATGTCCTTTGTTTTGGTTTTTGTCAACTGTTTTCATACGTAAACCTTTTGGTTGATATGAAATCTATTTAATCTATCCGGTTTTATGACTGAATAAACTTTTTGGGGCTGAGATGCATCAGACAAAGGAAATGAAGGAAACATTTATTGTGACTTTATTGAATCTCGCACCCAACAAATACCCCATTACAAAAAAACCTAAAACTAATAAAAACTAAACTAAAACTAAGCATTTTTCAAAAAATAAAAACAAATTAAAACTAGCAAACTCACTCTGAAAACTGAATTTGAAAACAAAAATTGACAACAAAATCAAAACTAATGAAAAATCCAAAACTATTATAACATTGCTAACCAGAGGCCCAGGAGTTGAGCTGTAGTTACAGCTGTTGTAGTTGTAGCTTCAGTTACGCTAATGTGCTGACATTGATATGAACACAACGATTAAATGAATGACTCACGCTGTTGTTGTGATGGTGGAGACAGTCATCACAGCTGTTGTGATGGTGGAGACAGTCATCACAGCTGTTGTGATGGTGGAGACAGTCATCACAGCTGTTGTGATGGTGGAGACAGTCATCACAGATATTGTTGTGATGGTGGAGACAGTCATCACAGATATTGTTGTGATGGTGGAGACAGTCTTCACAGCTATACCTGACCAAGTTTTCACTGTCTTATGAACTCAGGTGTGCGAGAAGGAGAAGCTGCTGAGTGAGCGCAACCAGCTGAAGGTGTGTATGTCGGAGCTGTGGCAGAACCTCTCTTTCCTCTCCCAGCAAGTGTGTAGGGAGGTGCAGGGCAGCCAGGCACCTCCTGTCTCCGCCAGCATCGACCTCACATCCAACCCAGCGTCGCCTTCTTCTGACGAGGGCTCCTCCCGGCCCAGGTCACCTGCTTCACAACAGAGTCAGGGGGGGCAGGAGGAGAGGAAGTGTGGGGTGGAGGTGTCCGGTCTGGGCCAGGAGAACCCAGAGTGTCCACTGGAGCTGGGATCCACAGAGGAAGTATGTAGCCCCACTGTAACAGTGGATTTCTGTCAGGAAATGACTGAGAAATGTACAACAGAGGAACAGACAGGAGCGAACTGTACTTAGAGTTTGGTGGCAAACACTCATACTTCTCCACACCTTGATATTTGAAGTATTTTTTTCTTATCTCTAGTGGATGACATAAGCGTTGTCTTATCAGCAATACTGTTCAACAGGTATTTTGGACTGGTGATAAAACAAAAGCACTGGCAGCTTTTTCTCCTTTTTTTTTTTTCTTTCTTTGTCTCATCCTGACTTTTCTTCCCGTCAGCTTCCCTCCCTCTCTCGTGCATCATGGGAGGTTCAACTCAGGAATTCTTCAGAATGTTCAGTAATGTCCCTGTTAACATGTGCATGCACTTTACTTTACAGTCCTGTCAAATCTTAATAATTACATACGCTTGATTAATTTGTAAATATAATTAATAACTAAACAATATAATAATCATAATAGTTCATATTTGATCTGTAAGTCTGTCTGAAGCAATGTTTCAACATGTTTCTTTCAGACAGTGGCACGTCCAGATCGTTGTTAATCTCATGTCTGTTTTAGGTCCAAGACTGGACCTGGTTAGCCTAGCTTAGCATAAAGCCTGTGAGCAGCCTGGCTCCATCCGTAGTGAAACAGCATGCCTATCAGCAGCTGTACTGTTGTGCTTTAGCGCATTTAACTGCCAGATACAGTTGATCCAGGTTCGGGGTTTGTTCTCAAACCTGGCAACCCCACTGCACTTAGTGTCAGCAGAATTGGAATAGCCGAAAAGAACTGTTGGGGCCGGACTGTAACGCCCACAAACGTAATAAAAATCTGCAGCTTTTAATGTAATAATCCCACAAACCTAATGCATTTTCCACAAAGGTAATAGCAGCTGCCTACTACAAACGTAACACGAGATTTCCCACAAACGTAATAACTATTACCGCCGAGCGCCGAGAAGACGATCAAACTTGACTGTCTAGTGCAGGGATGGGCAACTGGAGGCCCGGGGGCCGCATACGGCCCGCACCCTCACTTGAAGTGGCCCTCAGTACAACTACATGCATTTGAGCATGAAATCTTAAAAGTGCAGTGTAAAAATGCACAAAATTACTTCTTGCAATTAATGTTGGTCTGCTGTTCTTGATAAACTGATAAAATAAGAAATCACAGTAAGTGGTTATTTTTTATTGCTTCAAACCTTTTGTATTCCTATTTTTACTGTTCTACATGCATTTGAGCATGAAATATGTTAAGTTACTGCACTGTAAACATATTTTCTGGTTAAGTGTACGGTCCTATATGTGGCCCTGTGGTAGTTTTGATGAAAAGCTGTGGCCCCTCCAGCATTTAAGTTGCCCATTCCTGATCTAGAGGAAGTAAAAGTCGTAACAAGGTTTCCGTAGGTGAACCTGCGGAAGGATCATTAACTATTACGTTTGTGGGGAAGTGAAAATCTTCAACTTTCAATATTTAAATAAGTTCCCACAAATGTAATAACGCAATGAATAATGGCCGTTGTGGTTGTTGTTGTTGTTGTGTTTGTTTGTCTATACATACACTACTAATACTGACCGCGGGTGCAAAATCCTCCGTTGTGTGTTAGCGGAGTGGAGAGCCAGCAGATGGATTTTGCAAACGTATTAAGGCCCTGCAACATAATAGTTATTACATTTGTTGGAAATCACATGTTACGTTTGTAATAGGCAGCGGTTATTACGTTTGTGGAAAATGCAATACGTTTGTGGAATTATTACATTAAAAGCTGCAGATTTTTATTACATTTGTGGTTTATTGCGTTTGTGGGTATTATTACATTCGCGTTGGTTGGCCTTCTAGACGCATCTTTGAAAAAGCTTAAATACACTTTGTTTGTTGAGTTCCATCTCTGTTATTTATTATAAATTAATATTGATGTTGGGTTGTGCTTATAGTAGATGTAACTAACACTTTTGGAGCAGTACTTGTGCTCAAAAGAGGGAGATGTCATAGCAGACAGAATTGTGATTTCTTTGAGCAGAAAGGACCACTAGGAGGCTGATAACCTCTTCAACTCTGCTGCTCTTCTGTTATTCTGTGTACTCAACATGGAACACAAGACTTCAGAAGGATTGTGCACAGTCACTGCACTGTTGTTTCTTAACTAAAACAACAAATGCTCATTTTAATACACCATATTAATGTTCATGATAAAGCAAGGAGATGCCACATGTTAATTAGTGAGCTGAAGCACAGCTTAAAGGTGCTAATCACGTTTGCTGCTAAGGCTAGGCTAACCACAGTCAGACAAGAGATTTATATCCATTTTCTCCAGTAAGTTCATTTTTATGAATACTATTATTAAATATACGGCACCAAACAGCCTCCCTTTACAGTGATGTAGTATTTGTTGAGTGAAACAGGACTTTAAAGTAAAATGTTACCAAAGGTGTGTATTTGTAAAATGTTACATTAGATGCTCAAATGAACTGTCATTATGCAAAGTTTCATTTGTCTAACTTTTCTTGTACTCAGATGGACGTTTCTACACAATTCTCTTCTGCCTTTTTTCATACGTGCGCTAAGAGACAGAACTACATTACAAAGTTGAAGCACTGCCCAGCACCTCCGAGAGGTGACACCTGGCTTTGATTATGAGCAAACACATTGTGACGTTGGCACGGAAAAGTCCAAATGGATTAAAGGACCACACCAGTGTCACTTTGCATTTCTGCTGACCATTTTCCACAACATTCTGTAGCCATTGGATTCATTATACTCAATGGACATGCAGAAAAGTTTACAATTGCTTGAGCTTGGTAGATCATTACATTATCTCTGCTGTTATTTTACAGGGTTGTAGTTTCCCAATAGTTTACTAACCAGGAACTGGAAGGTTCCTGGAAAAGACTGTGTCATTTGGTAATACAATGCCTTTGACAAATCTTGTCAAAAAAGCCAAATTAAATTAACCATGATTTCATGTGTAAAAGCAACAAAAGGGTGAAACATCCAAGGGGGGTGAATACTTTAATAGACATTGTAATTATAGGGAAAATGGAGGCAGAGTCTAATTTGACTGTCTTTAAAATCTACTTAGTTGGTAGTGTAACCTTTCATTACCAAACGACTAAAATATAGATATTTGTCTGTCTCTGTGAATAACAACCAAGCATACAATTCAACAAATATAGTTTTACAACAGATTTATTTACTAATTATGTTTGAACTAGCACTCTTGTCTCACAGCAAGAGGGTCGTTTCTGTGTGGAGTTTGCATGTTCTCCCCGTGTCAGCGTGGGTTCACTGCAAAAAAGATGTGTTTAAAACAAGATAAAAACAGTAAATCTGAGGGAAATGATCTTGCTGCATGGACAGATAATTTCACTTGACAAAATTTCTTAAATTAAGATTATTAAATCTAGAAATAAGAATGTTGAACGCTTAAAATAAGAAATGAACTCTTAAAACCAGATAAATTAAAGCTGCAAGCAGCGATGAACTGGCTTAAGCAAAGTGCACTGAAAATAATTTTATTTCCAAGATTTAAAAAAATGTAGATTTAGAAGTGTTAAGTAATTTATTGTGTTTTAAGAGTTAATTTATTATTTTAAGTGTTCAACATGCTTATTTCTAGATTTAATAATCTTAATTTAAGAAATCTTGTCAAGTGAAATTATCTGTCCATGCAGCAAGATCATTTAAGATTTAGTGTTTTTATCTTGTTTTTAGACACACCTTTTTTGCAGTGTTCTCTCTGGGTACTCCCCACAGTCCAAAAACATGCACCTAGGTTTAATTGGTGACTCTAAATTGCCCGTAGGTGTGTATGAGAAAGTGATTGTCTAGGATAATGAATAAATGAATGAATGTTTGAACCGATCTCGAGTCATTAGGATCATAGCAGGTCTGAGGAAATTCCTATCTCAAGCAACCTCCCAAAGCTGATTTGCATGTTATATATTATGATATAGTGAAATGAATGGAAAGCAATAGCTGCCTGGAAGGTAGAGAAAATACTAAATATCTTTAAAAACACTGCTGCTGTGGAAGATGGCTGGTAGTAATGTAAAGTATACAGGGTTCATGTTAAATGGACACACATGTTAACACTGGGGTGGTCATTTAAACAACAGCTTAAACAAATCATAAGTGCTCTTTTGTCCCCCCCATTTATTTATTGTCTTAAAACTAGTAAGAATTTACTGTTTGTACTTATGGTAATTATATATTTAGCTGCACTGTTCTTGTAATGTATATAAGACAAATATCCCTACTTAAAGTATTCGGTACAGTATGTTGGTGTAAGACACCGACATTTTCAAATTCACACATCATATGTGAATTTGTATAAACACTAAGCAAAATGATCAATTTCCACATAGAAATCAGTATCCCTAATAGCGTATGGTATGAAGTTCAACGCTCCAAACAAACACACTGGCACATTATTGATTTAGGGAGATGCCAAATTCATCTGCTGTTGAAAAGTCGATGGTGAGGCACGTGGCAGGGGTGAGTGCTGCTGCTGCACCGTCAGCTCCACAGTGGACCATGGACATGGTGTTTGAGTGCACCATGTGTTGGGCTTCTGTTGTCCACCAGGGTCAGAGTGAAATCACTCTAAGCACAGGAGAGTGGACTGCACTACGCAATATTTCATTGCAGTTGATTTTTCAGAAATTGGTTAAAAATCCTTCAAATAAAGGGCTGCACGGCAAAAAATGGATGTCTAAAAACAAAATAAAAACAATAAATGTGAGGGAAATGATCTTGCTGCATGGACAGATAATTTACCTTGAAAAAATTTTTTTTCACTTTTTTCTCGTAAATCTGTGATTTTTTTCACGCAGATTTGCCACTTTAAATCTCTTAAATCTGCGACTTTAACCTAGTAAATTTGAAACTTCTTTCTCGAAATATTAAACCCCCCCCCCCCCCCCCCCCCCCCCCCCCCACCGGTTTGTATTTTTATTTTTATTCATACTTGGCCCTAATATGCCGTCATAGTCAAGTTCTCCTCGTACAAGTCATTAAAGAATAACACAACGGTTCTTGCAGATCTTTTTTCTAAATTTTCCATTTTTACATTGGAGGTCAAGGTCAATAAAGTTATTATTATTATATTATTATCATCATACTGATTGGTCAGATGTCATAGTGTCACTGTCTGTGACGTATCCTGATCTTTGCTGATTAGCTGGAAGAAATCCATGTGGTTCTACGGCCAAACAGAGAGACATGGGGACCCAGTTAGATATCCACTGAAGTTACCAAATACGGTTCTTCGCCTGATTAAGGGTTAAAATAAGAAATTAACTCTTAAAACAAGATGTAAAGATGTTTTTATCTTGGTAAGAACCATATAATTGTCAGGTCACTCTGCTCGGGCCAGTTCATCGCTGCTTGCAGCTTTAATTTATCTTGTTTTAAGAGTTAATTTCTTATTTTAAGCGTTCAACATGCTTATTTCTATTTATCTCAGATTTACTGTTGTTATCTTGTTTTTAGACACACCTTTTTTGCAGTGTGCTGTTTCCCCTTTTTTATTTTGTAATGTCAAACTCAAACTTTTGAGAATAAGTGGAATAACTGAACTCTAAAATGAAATCCATGAGGACCAACATATAATGGTAGCTTGACTGTGCCAGCTTTAACCGCCTGGAATGGGCTGAAATTCAGAAATAAAAATGAAGCCACTGTTAACCGATAGTAATCTCATTAGAATGTGCTGATTGCTCAGAGTACACTGAAAAATGCTGCTCAGCAGATTTTCATAGACTTTAATTCCTCAATGTGAACTTGTTAATTTATTTATTAGGACTCTTGTTGTTAGGGGTTGGGGTTTGGGTGTAGAGGAAATTGCATAGATGTAAAATGTAGGTTGCTACCCTTTCTTAGAATTGATTTGTTTATGGTTGTATTTTTTTATTGTTGCCAATTTCATGAAAAATATGTCTTCATTTACATGTCAAACATGTACTTAAGTTTTACATTTTTAACAAAAGGGGTGTGAGTATGTTTACAATTTTGTGTATAACTTTTTTGATTTGTAAAGATATAACTAACACCTGATAATTAAGTTAAATAGAAAAGCAGATGAAGCTCAGTTTTATTTACATAAGTTAAAAGTGTTGATGAATTTGTGAGACAAATAAGCATCTGACAAGTGCAGCTACAATTTCTTGCCTTAGAGGTTACAAAGGCCAGACTATCTAGTAAGGGAACAGAGGATTGAATTACTGCATCTTAAAGAAACTGTGTTGCAGCAGTGTCCTAACATGTGGACGTGGCCCCTTCTCTATTTTTCTGTTCACTATTTATAAAGCAGTCCAGTCCAAAGACATGCAGCTTACATTCATTAGGTTCACTGGCTCCAAACTGGCCGTAGGAGTGAATGAGAGTGTGAATGCTTGTCTGTCTCTGTGTGTCAGCCCTGGGATTATCCCCATCCCTGGATGGATGGATGGATGGATGGATGGATGTTTGGATGTATGGATGAATGGATGGGTGTTTGTTTGGATGGATGGATGGATGGATGGATGGATGAATGGATGGATGGATGGATGGATGGATGGATGGGTGTTTGGATGGATGGATGTTTGGATGGATGGATGTCTGGATGGATGGATGGATGGGTGTTTGTTTGGATGGATGGGTGTTTGTTTGGATGGATGGATGTTTGGATGGATGGATGGGTGTTTGGATGGATGGATGGATGGATGTTTGGATGGATGGAATGATGGATGGATGGATGGATCGATCGATGTTTGGATGGATGTTTGGATGGATGGATGGATGCATGGATGGATGCATGGATGTTTCTATTGTAGAGCCCGTAGCTCTGGAAATATGGAAGCCCAAAAATGAATGCATTCAATCTAGATAATCAAGGATAAGGAAGGATAGATAGATTTTGAAAAAATGAAATAAAAACTCCTATCAATAAATACAGACAAAATATGAAATATCATGAAACTGTGAAATCATTTCACAAAATGTCAAAACATTGCCTGAAATAGACATTTGGTAAAACTTTGTGTGCATAAGGGTGACATGACACCTGTCACGAACATGAATTACTCTGAAGTTTTAAGTCATTAAGTGTCATTTGGTAAATTGTGACACTTTTAATGCAAAGTTGACACAGTTTGAGAAGTCTTTATAACAACTTGACAAGATATCATAAATATGTCATAGCAGGCCTAGTTCTAAACTGTCAAATGCTTTTGTACCTGTGTCATAATTCACTTGAGCTCAAGTGAAGTGATAGCCTTTAGACTTGTCATTAAGATGTCATTAAATGTAATAAGCCTCCTTTGACAAGGGAATACAGTACCAAGGTGATTTACAGAGCTTTGGGGTTGCTAAAGTTAAAGCTAACTGTATGCTGTTGGGAGAAGATAGCCTGTCAGAAAGCACTCTTGGTTAGGTGTATCATAAGGGCTGTTTCCACTACCGGGCAATACCCGGAATGAGGCGGGTCTCACTCACCGAAACGCCCCTAATTTGAATACGAGCATTTTTACGAGAATTTTGGCGGGACTTTTTTCATCCCTGTAGAAGAGCAGGGTCTTTTTTCTCCTCTGTAAACAGCCTGGTTACTGATTGGATAGATCGCTAAGCAGGATGTGACATAGTACTCTACACGACAACAACACATGCCATTTGTAAAAGCTGGCGAAGCAGTGTTCCCAACTTAGCAACTTTGTTGCTAAATTTAGTGACTTTTCAGACCCCCTTAGCGACTATTTTTCAAGAAAGCGACTGGAGACAAGCGACTCCTTCTTACGAGCCGCTAACGAGCCGGAGGCTGGCTTGTTAAGAAGAGCCGCCGTTAGCAGCAGTTAGCTACAGTTAGCTCTGTAGCAGTACAGTGTGTATGTGCTGCTGCAGCAGGAGGTGTTCACTTAGCGATCTCTGTTTGTTTACAACAAGCACCAGACACTCTGTGAACAGTTAGTGATGCCGTTCATTCACAATCACTATGTTTATGATCAGCGGAGACGCATAATTAGCCATGCTGCTTTCAGCTGCTGACGTTGTGCACAGTTAGCTACGGTGAAAACCAAACGTCACCTCCAGAGTCTCTAAATCCCTCTGGGGGCTAACTGGTAGTGGAGACACACAGACCAAGCGTACTTTTGAGAGGGTGTGGCCTGAGACTTTCCCCCTAGTGGAAACACGGCTAAAGTTTGGATAAAAATATCAAGAAGCCCTGAGGTGAACTTCTTCAACGATACAGTATTCTCAACCATGGTTACTGCAAGCTCTGATTGTGATTGTGACACAATTTCGGCTCCATTGGCTACTCCAAACACCAATCAATATCCATGTTAAAAAATGGCTGTGTCTGTAGATGTTTCCCTTGTTCCTGTTCCTGCCGTTATGTCACATTAGCAACAAGCCCACAGCTCTGTAAACCACCTCGGTACTGTATAACTGGTCAACCTGGCCTTATAACATCACATCTTAATGACAAGTCAGAATTTGTCTTCTTCATGAAACTGAAATGAATTATTCTTGACACAATTACAAAAGCATTTGACAGGGTAATAACACTTTGTGACATCTTTATAACAAATACAAACAGTTCCACTTCAACAATAATGCAATATTTATAAATTAAGCCAGTTCATGACAGCTATGTTGTCTTGGTTAAGTTGTCATGACAGTCATAACACTTCATAAAGACTCATTCATGTCCATGTCAGGTGTCATTACTAGCTATGACAGTCTTATGCACACCCCTTTAAATAAAGCCTTTTCAAATTATTTGAGATTAGAATTAAAAGTTTAAAAAAGCCTGTAATAAATTGTCATTGTGGAATTAAATTTCATTCCATAATAATCAGCTAAATTTGAAGATTTTGGATTATTTAACAATTTTATGGCTACATTAAATATTTGTGTGTATTTATTAATATGAATGTTGCATAACTTCTTGTTTACTAATTTGATATTGACCACTGTGGGGGTCCAAATGCTCTAGTAAGTGTCCCCAAGGAATATGCCATAGTACAGGACCAAGAGTGTCAGAGATGAAAATGAGCTTGATGTTATTAATCATTGTTGAAGGCTGCACTTCAGAGATGTTACACATCTTGGAGGCGTCCAACCCTAAGGAGGGGAATATGGACAATGTGCAGGATTCCTTATGTATGGAGTACAAGTAGAGCAAAACATTTAGAAATCTGAAGAAAAGACACAGGTTGTAACTTTCAGGAGTTGGAGAAAAAGATAACTAAAGACATATAGAAAGTACAAATCCGAACATTAATATTGAGTGATGGAATGAAATGATAGTCAGTGTCCCTAATCCTCTTCCATTACAAACAAAATCAAAGCTTATAACTTGACTAGTAAGCATGAAGCATCTGTAACACCAGGGCAACAAATGGTGGTAATAGAATTTAAAGTAACATACCAATGGAATGCGTGTATCATTTGTTCTTTCCATTTTCAATTGGCAATCAAAAATCAAATAATGAAAAATCGACTGGTTATTTTGGTATTTGTTTTTATTATAACACAAAAAATGAAAAAAATGGTTGTTTTTTCATATTTCAATATTAGGCTCAGATCAAAAGTATGAAATGGAAAAACGGGCACAAGGACTGAATTTGATTTTAATATTTAATATTTAATTTAATTGTTGATTTTTATTTAATTTACGTGAGCCGGAAGTTTGACTGCACTTGAATATTTACTGTACAGTGAATATTCAAGTGCATTTTATTATGAATTTCAAATACATTTTCGGCACAATGCAATTTAATTATTTCACATGGTCAAGTTAATACTTGTTAATACTCTCTGTGGGTAAGAGTTTTATATTGAAAAAAAGTGATAAAGAATGACAGTAAAGTGTTAATCCTTCATGTCATCTCACTTGGAGCAGTTTCAATGACTTTACCATAAATATCACAATACGGGTCACTACATTATATATTATTATTATTATTATATAGGGGCGGCTGGTTTGACTACAGAGAAGCGAATGACAGCTCACTTCACGCAGTCAAACTTCCGGGTCACGTAAACCCGACCAATTAAATATTAAAAACCAAATTCAGTGCTGGTGCCTGTTTTTCCATTTCATATTTTTGACCTGAGCCTAATATTGAAATATGAAAAAACAAGCATTTTTTTTTCATTTTTTGTGTTATAATAAAAACAAATACCAAAATAACCAGTCAATTTTTCATTATTTGATTTTTGATTGCCAATTGAAAATGGAAAGAACAAATGATACAGGGATTCTTCTTTTTGTTTGTTTTTAGCCCGTTGATTGTCAATTCCAATCATTTCTATTGCTGCCGAGCATAAAGCACACTCACTGAATGATGTTCTGTTGTGGTTTTACTTCTGTATGATATAAAAATGAACTTAAGGAGACTTGAAATTGGCTTTGGTTCGGTGTCCCAATGCATCAGATCATTCTGCTTTGACAGCATAACAGCTGACATGTTCACTGACCCTCCATAGGACAGTAGTCTCAACCAGTGATTCACAACCTTTTTCTTGAGGGACCCACATTTTTACCATTGTAAACTTTGGCGACCCCCCTCTTGGGGGCTAGCTCGCCGAGTTCTCGCCACACAGTGATGTGACACACAGTAAAAATTTCGGTTTTAAGAAGTTAAATTTAAACTTATATGCTAAATTACTTACTTTTGAAAAAAGTAAGCCATTCACACTTGCATGAAGCCTTGTCATGTGTTGTGAGTTTGTAGATTGGCTTTTTTAAAATTCATAGTTATAGATGTATATATTTAACCCATTAGATTTATTACATCCCTTAAAATCAAGAGGGCTTCGCGACGCCCCATGGATCTTTGGCGCCCCGCTAGGGGGGTCAGGCCCCCCCGGTTGGGAATCACTGGTGTCAACTGTACTGAAAGAAATAAAAGCAGACACATTAAAGGCCTGTCTGTTAGTAGACTGGAGGGAAAACCTGCAGGCTTCTGGACCACTGTGGTCCATGATTCAGAACCACCAGCTAACACAGTTTACTGAAATATTAACATCAGATTACTCATGTCAACAAACTTGGGACTGAACTCTGAATGGTCAATGGAATAACTTTTTTTCAACAAAGAATGCTGAAGTTTCCAACCTTCCAACATCTCTGAATGCAGATCTTATCCAGGCACAACAGTCATTGTTTAAAATATGAGCAGTGGTTATCAGGGAAGAGTTTCCTTTCATTGTTTTGGAATCAAATGCTTTTTTGAAATAATAATACATTGAGGTTGACTTAAGGAAGTACTTATTTAACCCAATCTGTTTACAGAAGGCCACTTGAATCTCAGATTGTGAATTTTGAGGATTTTTAAATCTCAGTTGAACAGACTCTAAGCACTTATCTACCTGGATAATTCAGCATACCTCTTAAGGACTGTACGATAGACATGTAGACAGTTTCTGTGGCGTTGTTTATAACTTTTTACAGTGGTTACTTCATTGTATTTGTAGATTTTGGTGAGCCATTTTTTACGTGTTTTTTTTTGAGTACCTGCAACATGACTGTTAAATACAGATTGAGCATTTCTCATTTCCTTTTTTATCTTTGAATGTTTTGTTTCAATTTTTTGTAAATATTGTGCAACATGTCATGTTTTGTTTATTTGATATGAAGGTTTTAAAGAAAAAAAAACATTTTGTCTCGGCATTTTTCCTTGAGAAATAAAACAAAAGCATGAGAATTCTACAGTGTCGTGTTGTTGTGTGGATTTTAAGTAAATATCTGTTGACAAAATGATTGCTGTTTTGTTAAGAAGCATTTAATCTGATTACAATATAAAGTATCATAATTTCTCATAAACTGACCGTATATAAATGCCTATACACAGATACACTCAGATTCTAATCAAGTCTTTAGACTTGAAAAAGGGTTTGAAGCTCATAAAGTCCATGTTACAGAAGCAAACAGATCCTCTGAGGAGTTTGCTCCAGATTCAATCGATCTTAAAAATTCAGCCAACACATGGAAAAATGTCCACTTTAAAAAAAAAAAAAAAAAGGTACAATCCTTTCCTGTTAGTACCCACATGAATACGATCTAAGGTGCTTTAATTCCAGAACACACTGGGCTTTGGCACTGAGTCGCTGCCTCATCATGGCTGACTGTGTCATTGGTTTTGGCCCCATGTGACTTGAGTGGTGAATCAATGTTGCTGGCTGGATCACTGATAAAGTTTGTGGAACTCAGCTCCTACGGCCATGATGTAAGCCTCGCCACTTCACTTCTTCATGATAGAGGAGATATCCAGAAACATGCTCTGAAAAAGACAAGAGGACAGCTGTGACTCCGACTGATAACACACAGTGTGTATGTGGTGTTCACTGAGCTCCACATATTAAGCATTATTGTTTTAAATGGACTATCATCACATTTGCACATTTCAGTAAACAAATCACATCTGGGAACAAAAGCAGTTATTACCATCTTTATCATCTATAAATTCCAAAATTAGTGTACACACTGCAAAAAAAGAAAAGTTGGGTGAACTCAAAATTTCAAGGCAACAAACTTCGATAAAATTTTAAGTTGGACAATTAAACTAAATATTTTAAGTTTTGTTTATGAGTTTGCTCAACTCTGAATTCAGATTTTTGAACTTATAATTTTACATTATAATAACTTTTAATCCTTACTTCTGCTAACTTCTGCAATGTGCTGAATTGGCATGATTGTAACATGCAATGAAATGTCAGCTAATGTTGCGACCACAATTTTGAGTTAGCATTGATACGATAATGGCTACTCTTGTAACTGTAACAAGCGGAGCCGCTAGCATCAGTTAGCCGCTAATGACCAAATTTCTCTGCTTTCCCACATTTCACAACAAAGAAATAAGAGTTAGCAGAACCATTGTCCCTTGTTGTGAACCCCAACTTAAAGATATAAGTAACAACAACTCACCAACTTGTTTTTGAGCAGACAACTGGCTTCCTTTGTTGTGCTAACTTACATCATTGCCCTAAATGTCAATAATTTATATTTCCAAGTTTTACCAACTTAAATTACTGTTTTAGGCACAAAAAAAATACAAGTTGGCTTTTTTGCAGTGCAGAAGAAAAACTAAATGTGAAGATGAAAACATTTGGTGACACTTTACAATAACCATAATTTATAAATGGTAAACAGATAGTTTATTCATCTTTAATCATCATTTATAAACCGTATATAGGCCCTTTAGAATGGTGAATACATAATGTATTAATTTTTAACAAACTAAATACTTTATAAATGGCAAATAGATGGTATATTAATGTAAGTTTATAGTTACTTTACCATTAACAAACAATTAAATTATAATTAATAGTTAATTAATAGTTTTAGTTGCACTGATTATAACATTTTTAACACCATATTAAGTATGTTATGATTTTGAAATGATTCATACACCTTTAAGAAATTGGTTTAAAACATTTAAATATTAAATATGTATAGCACTTTGTAAATGGTTAATAATTGGTCTATAAACCATCTATAAACATCACTTAGTTGGTTATTGTAAAGTGTTACCAAACATTTATCGTTTGTTGATGAGGTGACAGTGAATGCAGCAATGATATAAACGGGCTGGGCAATATATCGATATAAAAGATACATTTTTAAATGTGATATGGAATTAGACCATATCGCATATATCGATATAGTTAAATTTTTTCCCTTTCTTTATATATAAATGCTGCCCTTACGAGGGTTTGTCATATTCAGTTATTTTGTAATGTTCGTTGTTCTTTTCTCATACAAATATATTTATTTCAGAAAAAGATTGGCATATTTTATTTCATAGGCTATTTTTATTTAAGAAATTTTTTTTATTTAAATGTGCACTTTATGGAGCTTTGATTTTTAAAAAAAAAGGTACTCCTGTTCTTAAACAGTATTTATGTTCACTTAAATAAACGGTTTCAATAAAACTACTTGTGACATGTCATATTTGGCTTGGACTGAACATATCAGGATATATATCGTATATCGATATTCAGCCTAAATACATCAGGATATGACTTTTGGTCCATATCGCCCAGCCCTAATATTAACTGTAGCATGAGCAGCAGAGGTAAAACAACACATTTATGGGAGCAGATGAATCAGTTTATAAACAGAACATAACAAAGTGTTTTGAACACATTAAGGGATGTTAAAGAGACGGCAGGGTTCAACAGATATAATCCTAACAATGTGTTGTCTTCCAATCCCTCAAAAATGTCATAACAAATATGTTCTGTAATTCCATTCTACAATCATTTAGAACATGAATTACTAATTAGTGTAAACCAATTTTGACTCCACAGTGTTTTAAACCACATTTGTGTTTTAAAAGATTTGTTATAGTCTAAAGAATTCATATTTAATCTAATTTGCACTTTAAAATATAGAATTATAGAATAAAATTCTGAATTTATTTGTGTGTAAATGTAATTTATACTTAAATTTATTTATTTTTGACCCTATACAATCATACAATTCAACAAATATGACCTTGTGAAATAGTATTCAGTGTTGTCCCTCTGTTCTGTCTATAAGTCAGCTTACTGCCTCCTGTCAGTTGTTGCTGTCTTGTGTTTCCTGTCAGAACGGAAGGGAATCATCTGCAAGCAGCACTAGGGCTGTTTCCACTACCGGGTAATAGCCGGACAATACCCGGAATGAGGCGGGTCTCACTTGCCAAAACGCCCCTAATTTGAATACGAGCAGTCCGGAGCCGGCTTTTGTCGGGACTTTTTTAGTCCCTGTAGAAGAGCTGGGTCTTTTTTCTCCCCTGAAAACAGCCTGGTTACTGATTGGATAGATCGCTAAGCAGGATGTGACGTAGTACTCAACACGACAACAACACACACCATTTGTAAAAGCCGGCGAAGCAGTGTTCCCAACATAGCAACTTTGTTGCTAAATTTGGTAACTTTTCAGATCCCCTTAGCGACTATTTTTCAAGAAGGCGACTGGAGACAAATCCAGCGACTCCTTCTTACTCTTTTTAACGAGCTGCTAACGAGCTAGAGGCCGGCTTGTAAAGAAGAGCCGCCGTTAGCGGCAGTTAGCTACAGTTAGCTCTGTAGCAGTACAGTATGTATGTGCTGCTGCTACAGGAGGTGTTCACTTAGTGATCTCTGTTTGTTTACAACAAGCACCAGACACTCCATGCACAGTTAGCATGCTGTTAATTCACAATCACTATGTTTATGATCAGCGGAGACTCTGTGCATAATTAGCCATGCTGCTTTCAGCTGCTGAGGTTGTGCACAATTAGCGACGGTGAAAACAATACGTCACCTCCAGAGTCTCTAAATCCCTCTGGAGGCTAACTTGTAGTGGAGTAACGCAGAGTGAGTGGAGTTTTGAGAGGGTGTGGCCTGAGACTTTCCTGGTGGTCACTTCCCCCCTAGTGGAAACACGGCTATTGTTTGATTTCCATGACTTCCAGTGAGAACACTGGATGGAGGCAGGCTGCCTGTTTGGCTATCCAAGGGTTTGTGTGAATCATCAGAAATGAGCATTCTCTCTCTACTTCATCTCTTCTGCTGTCTCTTTCCACTTTCTCTTTGACTCTTTAGCTTCATCAAAACTCTAAGTATTAAGTATTTGGCCAAATGAGATGGTTGCACATTGTAACTCTCGTGAGCTTCTTTGATAATAATCTAGCAGAATGTCTCTGTTTAAGGACTATTAGACTTTTGACACTAGATGGATGGAATCCATGTTCCCAGATTGTCAGCTGCACTCTGCTCTGTCTAAGGCCCCGTTTACACGAGGACGCTTACGGGTAAAAACTATAAAATATTTTATCGTAAGTGCCTTTCGTTTAGACGGTGACAGCGTTTTGGGGCTTAAAAACGCAAAAATGTGAAACCAGCCTCCAGAGTGTAAAACTGTAATCCGCTCCACCGTAGCGTGTCATCTACACTCCCAAGACGCAAAACTCTGCTCAGATCTGCTCAGGTACGCGTTTACGTCACATCCATGCTCCAGTACAGGGAAATAAACAAACATGTGGGATTATTTCCATGCGTTGGACCTTCAAGCTGCTCTGGCAGCTCTAATAAACTTACAGATTCTAGAGTCTTTCCACCAAATGTACAGGATATGTACAGATAGTATTAGTGAACAGAGAAGGCTCTGGAATTACCTCCATCACATTTTGGATGCACCGATTGGTGGGAGGAGCCAGACGGCTTTGGAGGAGACCTGGGAGATCTAGTGGATGGTGGAGAACTTTGTGGAAGGAGTAGCTGATGAAAATGCGTGGCGTGAAAACTTCCACATGCCCAAAGATGCTCTTATGGCTTTAAGTGATGCCATCTGGCATGCATACAATCCAATTCCACACACTTTAGCGTCACCATATGCAGCAGATTTCCTCCTGAAAACGCTCGTCTAAACGCGGAATAAAAAGTGAAGACGTGACGCCACTTTTGCGTCTTCTGTTCAGACCGTCATCATGTAAACGTAGCCTAACTCTCCCTTCGATGATCTGGACAAGTGTCAAATGATTCAGACAAATGAGGTAGTATTTACTCACCATTGACATTCTTCGGCCTCCAGCAGGCGGCATCATCGGCATGTCTCCCTGCAGAGAGCCCAGTTCATCCGACTCCTCTGAGGTATGTAAGGAGAGGCTCGAGGAGCCACTGATGGATGACAGGCTTTCAGATGGTGGCCTGGTCATGAAGCTGGTCTTCCTGGGGTTAGAGATCAGGACTTCGCTCCCCATTGACTCCCTTCTCTCGACCTCATCCAGGGCTTTGAGAGCACTGGACCTTAAGGCGCTACAGGACAGCAGAGCTTCAAAATGGCTGGGGTTAGGGTGTTCTCCCTCACCAGGATACTCATGATGGCTTGTTGCACTCCCCTCAACATTGGACATGGTAGAAGCCCAGGCTGGATGGTGGTCCACCATAGCTGTTTGGACCTCTGGACCTTCATGGGTTTTGGTGTCTTGGATTGCACAGTTCTGGCCAGACCTGGTTGGCATTCTAGCTTGGGGACAGATATAGCTGGTCTGGCTGTGTCTTGCTGCATCTTGGTTGGCTTTCAACCCACTGTTGTAATAAGGAGGCCTCATGTCCGCCTCTGGAATCACTTTGAAGGTCTGAGTCAAAGGCCCATTGTGAGGTGATACATTACTCATCACACACAGGTTTGGTAAGGATTTCTTCTTGGACTTGTAAACCAAACTGTCGTCTTCTGTGTACCTCTCTCCATACAGTGTCTGTTTGATTTTCCTTAGGCCCAGATGGGATATTTCCAGAAGGTTGAGGAAAAGTGACACGCCAGCAATGGCGATCATAAAAACCATGAAGATGGTCTTCTCTGTGGGTCTGGAGATGTAACAGTCCACGCTGTTGGGGCAAGGCAGCCTCTCACACCTATAGAGGGGCTCCAGTTGAATACCATAGAGTACATACTGGCCCAGGATGAAGCAGACCTCCACCAAAGAGCGTGTAAGGATATGGATGATGTAGGTTCTCAGCAGAGAGCCTCTGAGAGGAGCCTTCTTTACCTTCCTCTGCTCGTCCAGCCTCCTCAGCTCCCTCTCCACGCGTTTTTGTTCCTCCAGTGCCAACTCAACCTCATCCAGCTCCTCCTTCAGCAGGGCCCGTCTGCGGTGGCGCTCTTTCTCCAGTGTTCGGATGCAGTAGAGGGCGTGGCCCATGTAGACCAGCGAGGGTGCAGAGACAAAGATGACCTGCAGGACCCAGAAGCGAATGAGGGAGATTGGGAAGGCACGGTCATAGCAGACCGCCTTGCAGCCTGGCTGGTCAGTATTGCAGACAAACTCGGACTGCTCGTCGTCCCATACGTCCTCAGCAGCTGCTCCTAGGATCAGCATGCGGAAGATGAAGAGTATGGTAAGCCAGATTTTGCCCACGATGGTGGAATGAATGTGAACCTCTTCTAGGATGCTGCCCAGCAGGTTCCAGTCACCCATGGTCAGCTTCTCACCACTTCACTGCCACATTTCTTCAAACTGTTGAGACACAAAATGCACATAGAACATATTACACGTTAGTGAAGATTTTGCTATGAGTTCTATTGGTTATGATAACATTGTACACTGCAAAAAAGGTGTGTCTAAAAACAAGATAAAAACACTAAATCTGAGGGAAATGATCTTGCTGCATGGACAGATAATTTCACGTGACAATATTTCTTAAATTAAGATTATTAAATCTAGAAATAAGCATGTTGTACACTTAAAATACGAAATTAACTCTTAAAATAAGATAAATTAAAGCTGCAAGCAGCGATGAACTGGCCCGAGCAGAGTGACCTGACAATGACTTGTTTCTTACCAAGATAAAAAAAAAAAACTTTAGATTTAGAAGTGTTGGATAATTTATCTTGATTTAAGAGTTATTTCTTATTTTAAGAGTTCAACATGCTTATTTCTAGATTTAATCATTTTAATTTAAGAAATCTGTCCATGCAGCAGGATCATTTCCCTCAGATTTTGTGTTTTTATCTTGTTTTTAGACACACCTTTTTGCAGTGTACTCACTTTGGTGAGTGTCAACTGAGATGTCAGATAATCCTTACTGAATTATTATAAATCCATCAAGGCAAGAAACACAAGCAGTCACATGATCAGACAGGTTGCAAAAAAGGTGAGACTTTATCCAGATTGGTTACAGCTTCCTGTGGAACAGAAGGTAAAGAAAACGCCGCAGCAGTGATGCCACTGATAAAACCACACTGCACAGGAAAAGTGTGCACAACTGCTATAAATACAACAAGACACTTTTCGTTTCAAATAATGTAGCTACCTGGGAGTTTATTTCAGCCTCTCTGAACGTCAAGGTCCTTATATTTGTTGCGCCTATTTTCAGTTTTCCAAAATCCAAGAGGAATTACTTTGGTGAGTACAATGTTATCACCGATAGAATTGGTGGCCAAATCTTAAAATCAAATAAAACCCAAGCTGTAATGATACCCAGCTGTCGTTTTAGAACAATGCTGGTCATTTTAGAATCCCAGGAAGATACCCAAACCAAGCATGTTAGTCGTCTCTCAATACTTTCTGACTGTTTCACAGTGTCCGTGGCTCTGACCTCCGACCTTTCTCAGAAGGGATTATGTGCAGCGTGTGTTCAAGGTAAAGAGGGAGGGCATTTTTGGAAAAAATATAAATGCAAAAAAATAATCTTAAATTAAATAATTTCAGACGGGGAGATGTTTTTTTTATTTTTTTCTTTGCTGAGGGTTTCCCTGCACAGCAGGTTCTCTGAATAAGGAAGGTCCTATACCTACATTTATAAACTTGATTTGTACTGTGGTGTGCTTTTTTTTTTTTTAAAGATTCTTTTTTTTGGCATTTTACATGCTTTATTGAAAGCGAGAGACAGATAGAAAGGGGGTGACATGCGGTAAAGGGAACTCAGGACAGATTCGAACCCGGCTCCACCGCAGCGAGGACTGTAGCCTCTATACATGGGGCGCCTGTGTAACCCACTATGCTACGGACCACCCCTACTGTGGTGTGCTTTTATGGAATTTTGTACTTGAATGGGTGATGTGTGAAGTAGAGTTATTGCTATAGGCTATTTTATATTTTTCTATCCTTGAAATGTTTTTTCTTTATTGTTTTACTATTTATTCTGTTGTTTTGAGACATGGTTTCATCTATGGTGAAACCAAAGAGGAATTTCCACTCAGTGGATAATAAAGATTTCGTATTCGTATTTGATTCATACTTGTACTCGTATTTTAGTTGTTGTCTGCTTCATTATTTGTCCAAAAACGTATCAACTGAGTTTGTATGATCTGAACTATACGCTTGAGATTCTGTTCAGTGAGCACAGCGGAAAAAATAAACAAACAAAAAGAAAAAAACGAGCAGCACCCCCTCTGGTCCTGTTTTCTTTGGTTTATTTTCCCTGTTTTTTACTGTCTACTGCAAATTGTGGATGGCATCTAAACATTTGATAGATCTAACGAGGTTATACATCATTGGCACTTTTTTTCCTTTTGCATTTGTGACACTTTATTTTACTTACTTGCCTTTTGTGTTTTTATTATTAATTTTCAGTTATATCTTCATTTTATTGTTATGTTGTCATTTTATTATTATTATTCGGCGTGTATGTGTGTATCTGTGTGTGTGCGTACATGGGTATGCACATGTTTATATTTGGTAATTACTTTATTTATGTGCTGTTGAATGATGATGATGATTGTTGTCCTTGAAATCCAAATAAAAATTTGATCACAAAAAAAAAGAGCAGTACAAATATAATTGGTCCATAAGAAGGGACTGTGATTGTCAATGGTTGTAGGCAGATTCTAAAAGGTGTGAGGGTGCAGCAGTGGAGCAGGCCCTGTCCCAACAAGGCGGTGTTTAGTCTTGGTGACCAGTGGAGGTTATGGAGGACAGGAGTGATGTGGTCACGGGTGAGAAGACAGGCAGCAGAGTTTTGGATATATTGTTATATATTGGAGTGTTTGGGGCGGGGAACCGTACAGTAGGCTGTTGCTGTAGCTGAGTCTGAATGTGATGAAAGCGTGAATGAGAGTCTCAGCAGCTGAAAGGGAGAGGGATGGAGGCAGGCAATGTTTTTGAGATAGAACAAGGCTGTTTTGGTGATATGTTTGATATTTTGGTCAAAGAAGATGCAAATGTTACAGACGTGAGAGGAAGTAAATGGGGTGCACTTATATTGCCTTTATCCAAAGTGCTTTACACAACACACTACACACTAGCCGTGGATGGACAGGGAGAAGTTCTGGGAGGATTTGATGAGAGATTTAGGAATGATGATGATGATGACTTCTGATTTGTCACAGTACTTTTTTGTAGAAAACATCCATAGTTTGAATATGCACATGGGAATTGTTAAGAAAAAAACTAACATTTAATATCACCAGAATAAAAAACACTTTGCCTTCAGCCATTCTGGTCCTACTCTCTGGAATTCTTTACCACATGAACTCAGCTCTGTTACAACAGTGTCTTCCTTTAAAAACAGACTAAAACACATCTTTTTTCTCAAGCTTTTAGTTAGGTAAAGGGTAAAAGGCTCTTTTAAAAGCTACTATTGTTGTTTCTTTTAACAATGATAATACCACTACCTCTTACCCTACTCTACCCTCATTTTTTAATGTTTTTAATATGTTTTTATGTTTTCATGTATGTCACATTATTTTATGGTTTATTTTATCTGTATTATATACAATTTTAATGCAACTTTTAGTGTATGTATATTGTATATTTCTGTTTCTGCTATCTAAATAAATTTGACTTGACTTGACTTGACTAAAAATGTATTAAGGTACGTACTGGATCGATCAGAAAATCCTTTCCAAACATCACAAACAACAGTTCCAGTGAGATGTGCTGGATATATAATTTACACATTGTTCTAAAACTGCAAAATCCTAGCAAGTGATGTGCTCATCCAATCAGGTGTAGTAGGGTTCATGTTGATGTCTGACTGAACAGGACATGTGTTTTACAGCCTCCGTATAAACAAGCCCAACAACTGAAGAAGAGAGAAGTCAAACTGTGGTCTGGCATTGTTACACAACTTTATTATAACAAAGGGCATTTATGTATTTACTGTCAATAACAGGGAAATCACAGTCTTGAGCACAATTTAGATGTAATAAAAACCCATTGAAACAAATATCACCCTCAGCTGGAAAATGACTTTGAAGTGTCAACACAAGACGGAGAAAGTGAATTAGTGATTAATTTTGGACATTTGCGCATACATTTAATGCATTACCCCAGTATTTCTCTCTAGCTGCTCTTTAGTATGAGCATTTGTTTCATTATTCAGTCAATGGATCAGCTCCACATGGTTCATATGGATGACATCATCCCAGCAGTCTGCTGCTCAGACAGACTTGTTTAACCCTTTAACCCTTTATCAGGCAAAGAACTATATTTGGTAATTTCAGGTAATATTTCGAGAAAAAAGTGGCAAATTTACTAGATTAAAGAAAAAAAGTTGCAGATTTAAGAGATTTAAAGTGGGAAATCTGCGCGAAAAAAGTTGCAGATTTACGAGAAAAAAGTGGGAAAAAAGCAACTTTTTTCTCCCAGATTCACCACTTAAATTTCATAAATCTACGCATTTTTTTCTCGTAGATTTGCAACTTTGATCTCGTAAACTTTTTTCTCAAAATATTATTTTCGTATGTTTTTTTTTACACTTTCTGGCTGTATGTAATATCCTCCAATATTCTCTAGGGTTGAAATTTGCAAGTATTTCAATGAGTGCCCTATTAAGGGTTAAAGAGAAGATTACTTCATGATTTTATGATGAAAAATCACTTTTATTAACATGCGATCGAAACATTGTTGATAAAATCATGTCATTGGAGCTTAGTGTGCATCAAACTCTTGTCAAGTCTGTCCTTGTCACTACCATAACTTTTTGGTGTGCATCACCCAGCAGGCCAGTGGTGGACTCAGACTGTTAGAAGGGTAGGGGCGAAAAAATAAAAAGGGCACATTCTGCACAACATGGAGCCCCACCAGCACACAAAAAGCTATGATGCATCATGTATTATGAAATAGTCCTCATCCTTGATTACAATTAGCATCAAGTTAAAGGAGATCCCGATCAAAGTAATTAATGATATGGTACTGACAATTAAAACCATTGAACCGAACCATCTAGGGGAGTCCCCCGGGATAAAATTTGTAATTTTTTAAGTAAAATGCATCAGTTCGGTGATACTATATTATTATATATTATTATTAATATATTATTATTGCTTTTCTACCACGGGTACAGGCAGAGTATTAATCCGCTTTTTGCTTCGTTGCGGATTTTAGTACCACTTGATGTAGCTGTTGGTCATATCGACAACACATGAAAACAACGCCTCTTTCGCATTCCCTGTTCGTCGGCTACCAAAGAAAGGCACCAAGGCACCAGAAGGGCACTCATTAAGATTAAGATTAAGATATAACATTTTTTTGCACTAGAGGGCACATCATCATAATTTATTGTATGAAGGGGCACCCTAGAGGGCACCCAATCATTTTTTTTGCATGTGTAAAGGGCAGCCAATAAGGCACTTCCTCTCATTTTTACCACTCTAGAGGGCACTTTAGCGCTTTTTCAACTATGGAGGCATCCATAGAAAAAAACTGTCATAGAAAAAAGCTCCATAGAAAAAAAAAATTACCCCCACCCCCCCACCACCAGCACTGCAACAGCCCATTCTGATACACAATCATTTATACAAAATACCATTAAGCTGTGCAGTGCAATAGGAAACAATTCCTTGCATTTTATTTGCATACTCTCTGTATGCAAATAAAATGCAAGGAGCATAGTTTGGTTTTCTGTTAGAAGGTCAGGTTACCTTCTTCTTACAAAATAATAATAATAATAATAAGAAGAAGAAGAAGAAGAATTAATAAAAGTATAAAAGTATAACATTTAAAGTTAGCATTATGCCACCTGAGAACATCTTGAGTCACCAGAGTGTTGCACACTTGTGAAAAAACATCAGAGCAAAGGAGCATTTCAGCAGCACTTACATATCACTGGTGTGGGTTCCTCCTTTGCCTCTTGATGCACTTCATCCTGTTTATATAAGCATCCTAGGAAGTGTCTGTGTCCCTATGGCTACCCCATGGAGGTGTTTGGTGGTCCTCCACTCCACATCCCTCTGCTCGCCTCACTCTTTGGTCGTCTCTGTTTGTGTGCTGAGGCTGCTGTGTGTTGGGAGTGCTCTCCCGTGTTACATGCAGGGTTCACAGGATGTGAGCATCGATCGCCTCCCGACGGGACAATGTCCCCCCCACCCCCGCCCTCCTCCCACACCAGCAGTGCCAACTCCAACCAGTGCCATCAATATCAGCCTCTCTGACAGGAGAGGTGATGTTTGTTTATGGCTGCTCTCTCACATCGGGCCTGCTTCTGGTGCCCTCAACATAAACATGTAACTGAGACAAGAGACAGCCTTCATATCTCAGCAGGCTCTTAACTAAACAACAATGCACCTACGAGCAGATGTGCGCTATGATTTTAATTTTAATTAGGAAAAGTTTTACCCTTGTAGGACTCACCATGATTTTTATTAATGCTCTTAAAAGTTTTATCCTTGAAAAAAATATTCTAGGGTGTTACCATCCCCCAATGTAGGACTACGGAAAAAAGCACCACTGCTAAATCCGATGCAACCATCTTGTTGTTGTTGTTCATGGAGTGACAATGATTTATGGTATTACATGCTGTCCTTTAAATAAACTCATTCATTCATTCATTCATATCTCATTTGGATTGTGTGTCTGCTGTATTGCTGACAGCTCTTATTTTGGGATGTTGTGGTTAGGCATATGTTGTAAAAAAAAATGTAAGAAATTACAGTAAAAAGTACAGTCAAATCGCATATGAAATAGGACATAAAATTAAAAATTGCACATAACCGCAGTAGACACTTTTATCAAGAAATAGTACAAAACTTTTGAAAAAACTGTAGAAAACACACAGTTTCAAATGTAAAAATGTAACTTTTATATGTAAAATGAATGGAGATATTCCATATTGTCGCAAGGACGCAATAACCCTAAAACTAAAGGGACTTTTCAGTCTAAATTACAGTTTTTGTTTTTATTTACATTTAAATTCACAGTAGAAAACCTCTCGGTGAAGTTCTGGCAATCACGTGCATTCAACAAAATGTGATCAGATAAAGATCAGGAGGACCTGAGGAGAACTTCATACTGCTGCATTTTGTTATACTGTAGTTAAAGCTGCAGCAGTCAATACGTTTGTATTGCTAACTGGTCAAATGGCGATGTATAATGTGGAAAGTGAACCCACAGAGACTTATCGCCAACTCTCTCCTCAACTACTGGGCTTTCTAACAGGCTTAGGTTCCTAACTGTTTTAGTTTTGTTTCACTGCCTTTGCCATCCTCATTTCCAGCCCCAGCAGCTCTGAGGAATCCACTGGACTCCTGCAAACAACAGACAGAGACAGAAAGAGACTAGCTGGAAAACATAGCAAGGTTATAGGCTAATAGTTTTGGATTTTTCATTACTTTTAGTTTTAATTTCGTTGTGATTTTTTGTTTTCAGATTCAGTTAGTTTTGATTCATTTTTAGAGTGAGTTTGCTAGTTTTAATTAGTTTTTATTTTTTGGGGAAATGCTTAGTTTTAGTTTAGTTTTTATTAGTTGTAGTTGTTTGTAATGGGGTATTTGTTGGGTGCCAGATTAAAAAAAGTCACAATAAATGTTCCTTTATTTCCTTTCCAAGTTTATTAAGTCATAAAACCAGATAGATGAAATAGATTTTATATCAACCAAAAAGGTTTACGGATGAAAAAAGTTGACAAAGATGAAAACTAAGGACATTTTCACTATAATTTTAGTTAGTTTTAGTCAGTTTTGTAACCACAAAATACAGTTTCAGTTAGTTATCGTTTGAAAAAAAAAATATTACTACTATATTTCAATTAGCGAATTCTAGTTTTCTTTATTTCGTTAGTTTTCATTAACTATAATAACCTTGGAACATAGTGGAGCATTTAGCAGCTAAAGGTTTAACATATTTTTTCTCAGGAGCTGGTGAAGACAAAAACAGAGTAAGAAGAGCAGAACTACTGGCCTTAACATCATCAGGACACAAACACTGAATAAATGCTGAATGCCCACAGTAACTGTTCACCACATATGAACTTCCCATGCTGATATTATGTTTTCTGCTTGTTCAGCTCAGTGACTGCAGACTCATGCTTTTAAAATGATTCTTTCCCTTTAATGATGTTAAAGTGCCACAACCAGAATAGGAGTTTTCTCAATGTAATAATCATAATAATGATAATACATTTTATTTGGAGGCGCCTTTCTTGGCACTCAAGGACACCGTACAAAAAAGATAGAAAAGAAACAGCAATAAAATACAATAAAATACACAGAATTAATAACAATACAATACAATAGATGGATGTGTCAGTAAATACCCAACAGTTGGAAGTACATTTCATAGATATACCAAAACAATGTCTTGTTTCAGTTTCTTTTAAACTATTGGACAGTTTTGTGCCATTCCTATTCCATTAAACATTTATTTCTTCTATATGTGTGAATCATTATGTCTTTTCACTGTCAGAGCATCGCTAATGAATTCTCTCGGCCCTCCTGCAGCATATGGATTATATCAGTTGTGCATGGTGTACTGAGTATGCAATGTAACTTAGATCATAGCGCATTGCTGTATGTCAAACTGCTTAACAATGCCATGACATAGGCATGGGGTTTCAACATATTGAATGCTGGCACTCTCCCTGTGAGGAAGGCCCACAGACCCCCCTCCCCTCGTACACAGAGTAAAGCAATAGTTCATATTACTGGCTTGATTTTAGAGCCCTGGTGCCTGGCTGCATAAAATGACCAGCTGTGCCTGGAGGGCCTTTAATTAGGTTTCCATCGCGCTCTGACAGAGTCAATGGAGCATTGATTTGATTTTCCCTTCAGAAGCTGCAGCTGTGGTCGCTGGGGCCAAAAGCCAGATGTCACAGCAGGATCATTGGATTACACAACCAACCGCTGCTCAACAGGACTCCGCCCATCAGAATGACTGACAGCTGAACAGTGAAGGCGGGACTTTATCCAATCCGTCTGTTTGTTGACACTAGATCTCAACCCACCCACCAGTTGGATATTCTCCTAGTCCTCAGGAGGACTGATTTTGGTAATCCCAGTTCACTTAGCAACAAATGGTGGACTGTTAATGTGTAGATTTACTCAAGTCAATTTTGCAACATGGTCTCACAGGAATCCGTGGAATAGCCACGGAATCACTCAAATTTACGTGAAACTGACACGGATTTCGCTACAATGCAAGTTAATGACAGTCATATCCCGTGGCTATTCCAACATACAAAGTGATTATGTACATTCACTGAGTGAATATTTAGAAAATAAAACATATATTTCTTGCTAGAAATGTGATCGAAATCCATTTTTATGCAGAAACTAAGTCAAAATATTGATTTTTTCACTAAAAATGAGAGAACTGTCCGCCATGTTTTTTGTTCTGACCGCCGGGACCTTGAAAGTCATGTGACTTGGAACAAACCAATCAGAAAAACTTGCATTGTATCGTAATCCGTGTCAGTTTCACGGAAATTTGAGTGATTCCGTGGCTATTCCACAGATTTTGAGTTAAGCGAATCCATGGCTATTTCACGGATTCCTGTGAGACCAGGTTCCAATTTTGAGGTGCTAGTCTTTCCATTTAAAGCAGAACTATACCGCATTTTCAACATAATAAAACAGTTTAGAGTCATTGTGATGGTAAAACGACAATTCTATATAAGCTGTGTTTCCACTACAGTCGAATACCCAGAATAAGGCGGGTCTCACTCACCAAAACGCCCCTAATTTGAATATGAGCCGTCCCGTGCGGTCTTTTGGCGGGACTTTTTTTGTCCCTGAGGAAGCTCTCTGCTCAGCACATCATGTCCATGACCTGACCTGCAACAAACCTTCAAATCACCAACTCCTGCCTTGATATAAAGATAGAGACACAAATACAGATAGTGACTTACGTCCACAGAGACACACAGATTATTCTAAAACAACACAATACTGCTTACAGGGTAATGCATCAGTCATATTAATCTGTATTCAATTCAATCATAGTACTCATAATGGCAATAGGGCAGTGGCAGTTCTAGACCAGTGTTACTGTGGGGGCTAAGCAGGGGCCAGTGTTTAATCAGAGGGGCACTTTACAAAACAGCAAAGATTATATTTAAGCATTAAAACCCTTTATTTTAGGTTATTTAAAAATCTAATTTAAGTATATTTGGAAGATACAAATACATTGATTGAAAAAATGAGACTTACCAACAATAACAACTATTTTTGATCGACTATGACATTTCTCATTTTTGTGGAAAATTACTTTTTTTATTTTGAAAGTGCAGTACAGTCAGAATGATCTTTTTTTTTATATACACACAACTTTTTATTTCACAATTAAACTATAATACAATGTACACATGCTGGGTTCCTTTTGTGTACAATGAGATATTGTTTGAACAAAAAATAGGTAAAAATGGTTCTGTCCTTCATCGTTATAAATTGATAATTTAAATATTAATTTGACACAGGGGCCACAGCAGGGGGCCAAGGGCTTCTTCACAGGGGCAGTGGCCCCTGGAGGCCCCTGTATAGAACCAATAGGGCATTTGACTTGATTTAACAGTAAACCGTTAAAACAATAAATAAATACATGAAACAGGGAGAGCGACAGTGAGGCTATCTGCCTTAAACATTAGGCTACCCCCATCAGTTATTGTTAATACCTGGAAGTACACTACAGGCCAAAAGTTTGGAAGCAACTTAAATTTTCTGTTTGCAATGGCTTTCTTAAAAAACAGTATGGATTCTGTTTTTTTTTGGGATGTGTTTACTGCATGATCAGACTTTACTTTTATTGAATTGAACCATTTTCCTCCATTGACCTTTAGGTAAACATTGATGTTATCAGATCATTGGTGAATAAATATTAACAAAAGAAAAGAAGGGCTTAGTTTTAGGGTTGAGAAGATTTGGAAGAGTCACAACTTCAATCCAAAGATAAAAAACAAATCACAGTTTGCATTATTCACTTTAGCTCTTTGGCTTTTGAGAGTTTGGATACAAAAATCCCAATAAATCTCAACTGTGTTCATATCTCTGACAAACTACCACAGAAATGGATAAAATAGAAGCAGCTGAGTAAAGAAACAAGAGTTCAGATTTATACAACAAGGAAAGAAGGATACACAAAGTCTAAGCAATGATACCTAAAGATCTGATAATTATAGTAAAAATGTGTTCTAATAAGTGACTCTTTATATAATAAGAAGCCAGTTGTCTGCTCAAAAACAAGTTGGTGAGTTGTTGTTACTTATATCTTTAAGTTGGGGTTCACAACAAGGGACAATAGTTCTGATAACTCTTACTTCTTTGTTGTGAAATGCGGGAAAGCGTTGAAATTCGGTCATTAGCGAAAGCTAGCAGCTAACCGATGCTAGCGGCTAACTGATGCTAGCAGCGCTGCTTGTTACAGCTACAAGAGTAGCCATTAGCGTATCAATCCTAACTCAAAATTGTGGTCACAACATTAGCTGACATTTCATAGCGGCGTTACAAACGTGCCAATAGCATATTGCAGAAGTAAGGATTAAAAGTTATTAAAATGTAAAATTATAAATTAGTACAATTTACAGTTGAGTTGACAAAAATCTGAATTCAGAGTTGAGCAAACTAAAAAAAAAACTTAAAATATTTAGTTTAATTGTCCAACTTAAAATTTTATCGAAGTTTGTTGCCTTGAAATTTTGAGTTCACCCAACTTTTCTTTTTTTGCAGTGTGTGTGAACATATATTAAAATTAATGTATATGTCTGGCTGTGTCATCCTTACAAAAGAAACTGACTGAGAACTTTTGTCTCTGTTCCACCATCAGCTCCAACAACATCATTCCTGTTTTGCTTGCCATGTTCACAGTGATCCTGTACACATGATAAAAAGATCAGCTGTTGCATCCAATGCTCATTTTCATTCCACCCTGACATGTAGGGTGCTGGCTGAAAAAAAGGTAAGTATAATACCAGAACAACAGTGTGTCAGCAGGAAACTATTGAAATATTTAACCCTAATCCCTGCAGTGGGGTTAACAGAGGTTAAGCTCACTGGGTGGGAAACAAGGTTGGATTTTTCATTAGTTTTAATTTTGTTGTGAATTTTTATTTTCAAATTCAGTTAATTTTAATTAGTTTCTATTTTTTTTTTTTTTTGAAAATGCTTAGTTTTAGTTTAGTTTTTATTAATTTTTTTGTAATGGGCTATGTGTTGGGTGCCAGATTCAAAGAGGTCATAATAATCTTTTTGCCTTTATTTCCATTGGTTTATCCATCGCAGCCCAATAAGGTTATTAACTCTTACAGTTCCAGGTGTTTTTTGGGTTTGGGTGTTTTTTTGAGTGTAGACATCCCAGTCTCAGTAAACAAATTTACCATGTGTTCCTGCATGTTCACTAACAGAATCCTCTTCCTAATAGAAACACTGGATTATGTTTGAAAAAAGTTTACAAAGACGTAAACGAAGGACATTTTCACTATAATTTTAGTTAGTTTTGTAACCACACAATACAGTTTCAGTTACTTATCGTTTTTTTTTTTTTAAATAAAAACTCGTTTTTATTTTTATTTCAGTTAATGAAAATGTTTTTTCAATTTTAGTTTTCGTTAACTATAAAAACCTTGGTGGGAAGAACCACGACAAACAATAGGACAACTGTGAAAAAGAGGGCCGGGTGGCTGAGGAACACAATTCAAGGAAATAAATGTGCTTTATAATATGTAAGCCATACTTTTGTTGGATCTACAGTGTGACTTACAGCATCTATGTATGTACTTGTTTGTTTATCGGGTTGGTGTTTAGTCAGTTATGACTTTTTGTCTCATTTTCCCATTTTGCTGCCTGCTGTAGCTCAAGCAGAGTTTTTAAATGTTCACTCAAAGTGCAGAAGTCCATCCATTCTCTGGGTGCATCAGCTTTCTGCATTCTCGTTGGTCTTCAGCCTCTGCAGCTCCTCTTCCAGCGAGCTTATTTGCTGCAGCAGCTCCGTCCTGTCCCGCTGGGCTCTGAGCTCCGTCTGCTGCTCCACCTCCACAATCTTCCTCTCGTACCAGCGCTCCAGCTGAGTCGACACCGTCTCAAAGAAACGCTGAGTCACCTGACAGAAAGACAGCAGCACATTTGAAGGGTTTCCTTTTTTTTTTTAATCAGTCAGTGACCTGTCAATCAAAGGTAGCCACGCCCCAAATCTTACAATTCTTCTATTTTCTTCTAAATGGGGCCATTATTAGAACAAATTCTCTTGGAGATGATTTTTTACTAGTGATTGAGAACATAGTGTTGTCCTGAAAAAAATTTCTGAGGTAATAAATCAATTGTAGACTGGATGTGATTAAATGTTTGACCAGTATAGATTGGTAAATGCTATAATTGTCATCTTGTTTGTTTGCCTTGAGACTACAGACATAATATTGTGTGTAAGTTCGCAGTGCACATGATTTGTTAATTGTAGCTCTTAAGGAAATGCAAAAATCCTTATAAACTAATTTAGAATGTTTAATTTCTTATGTTATGTAATTTCAGCACCCCTGGTTAGAGTACTAATATTCATGGTTTGTTAGGTACCTAATTGTTAACCCTCTGAAATCTTGGGCTATTATGTCCTTTAAAAAATCTGTTACATTTTTTTTTACCATGCCATGTTGGTATCAGTTTTTTCAGCGTTACCTCACCTACATGTCCTGATAATTAATTTTGAACTTTGACTTACTTGATAAAAATGTTGAACCCAAAAGAAACAAAAGGAAAACATAAAATCTGATCTTGAAAATTATATTTTCAATCACACATTTCAAATAAATTCACAGAATGTTAAATGTTGAAAATATGAATACAGGTTGAAAATATGACATATAAGAGGTAAAATGAGGATCTCTAGTTCTATATTTTTATACTAAATATATTTGACATTATCTCTGGTTTGACTTGGTCAAATATAATCCAAAAAAATCTGGCATGAAGTTTCAAGCCAGAACTTTAGAGGGAAGCTGATGGCAAGACTCGATGTTGCTTCATTTTTATGTCTTCACGTCATGAAGAAGTCATGTGCAGGTGCTTTCATGGACTCTAGAGCAGTAGTTCTCAACCTTTTTGAGTCGCGACCCCCAATTTAACATGCATGTTGTCCCCCGCTCACTGAACAGAATCTCACAGTTCAGATCATACAAACTCAGTTGATACGACGAATTTTGGACAAATAATGAAACAGACAACAACTAAAACATCTCTCTGACCAAAATGACCAAAAAACTACATAAAATTCAGCAAAAAAGGACTCAAATTGACCACAAAATGACAAAAAATGACCACAAAAAGACACATATTGACCAAAAAAAGACACAAAATGGCCCTTAAAAGAAACAAAAAAAGGCAAAAAATTGCAAAAAAAAAAGACATAAAATTACCAAAAAACTAAACAAAATGACCAAAAAAGACACAAAACGACCAAAAAAGATACAAAATTACCAAAAAGACTAAAACACATGAACACTTTAAGACAATGGAGACAGAGCTGACTTCCAAAATGATTTGGCGACCCCCAGAAATCATCTCGCGACCCTCTTGTGTGTTTTCCTGTTTATAATTTATAGAAAACCATAACAGTCAAGCCTCATCATCTCCTATTGCTCTAAATGTGTGCATAGTGACAATAAATGGCTTCAACGGAAACATCATGGTGATGCGATGGTACCATGGTGATGCTTGAAGCAATCCTAGAGATAGATTCTACAACTTTATTATTACGGAAAGAATTGATGACCAAAACTACAAAGGACTTCTTAATCATATCTCTCCTAACATCCCTGATGTTTGCGTTAAATGTCTGACTGAAAAGGGAACTCTGATTCACTGCCTATGGGAATGCTCTAAGATTTTGGTATTTTGGGAAAATGTTGTTAAATGTTTGTCACGGATAAGTGCAGCATTCCATTGACGTCAACAGTCTGTATACTCAGAATATACCCCAAGGACTCCATCAGAACGAGGAAATCAAAAATGATCGACTTTGGACTTCTCCATGCAAGGAGAGTGATTGCACTATATTGGAAAAATGTAGAACCACCATCAATGGCAATATGGAAGAAGGAGTTCATGACTTGTCTTGGACTGGATAGATTGACATACATTGTTAAAGGTAAACAGGAGGAGTTTGCTTGGATTTGGGAATCATTTATGTCATTCTTGACCAATGAAACGGATAACACTGACTGAACAACAGGTTATGAAATGATCCTGCCTTTTATTTAATTTAATTTTTATTTTTTATTTTGCTCCACTTTAGTCTTATTTATTTCATTTTAGTACTTATTTTGTATTAGTTTGATGTTTGTTGTCACTGTCCATTTTATTTACTCATTTTCTTTGTCTGTGTGACTGAATGTATGTTCGAGGGGATATAAATGAAAATGTTTGTATATTCGACATAAAGTTTGATATGCACTTCAATAAAAAATATTATTGAAAAAAAAAACAAAGGACTTCTTAAAGAAAAGGATGTTTAGGAGCATGTTTGCATGATTGACAGGTCACTGGCTGCTGTGGGGACAATCCCTATCACACCCTGGGTTCATTTACCTCTATAGCGTGCTGATTGTTCCTCTCCTGGCTGAACGTGGGCTCAGTGGGACGCTCAATAAAGAACTCCAGTGTCCTGGTGCCCTCGCTGTGGATCCCTGTGTATCTGTGTGCACTCATCAGTTCCCCAAAGTGTTTTCTGTCTTGTGTGCTACAGTTGTGTTCCTGTTGGGTCAGTCTGGGTCCCTGGGTGCTGATGCTGGTCTGGCTGCTGCTGCTTGAGAAGCCCTCCTCATACAGGGGCACCACTGCAGTTATGGGACTGGTCTGCAGGCTGGAAGCTGCCAGAGGGGGGTCAACAGGGCCCAGGCCTGAGGTGTGCTTGGCAGGCAGAGGAAACAGGGTTGTGTTCTCATAGTCATCTGGTGACAGGTGTGGGGTTGGAGAAAACATTTTTTTAATACAAAATGGATCAATGTTGGAATTTTTTATGTCTCCATAACAGAGAACCACAGCACACAAATGACATGCATTCATTCAATAGCTGAAATATACAGAGTAAAAGGCCAAACTGTTTTCTTTTTAAACTTGACTTGGCAACTGGTCAATATTGTTTTATGTCAATTCACACATTACATCTCTGATATGGGATTGGAGTGGATCTGTTCTTCATCTCCTGGATCACAGATTACCTGACAGGAAGACCACAGTATGTCAGGTTGGGGAACTGTGTTTCTGGGACATTAATAAGCAGCACAGGGGCTCCACAAGGCACTGTTCTGGCTCCACTCCTGTTCACACTGTACACAGCGGACTTCAATACAACTCTGAGTCCTGCCACATCCAGAAGTACTCGTACGACACTGCTATTGTGGCATGTATCAGGAATGGACAGGAATCTGAATATAGGGCTCTGATAAAAGCCTTGAGTGACTGGAGTCACAACAACTATCTCCTACTGAACACCTCAAAGACTAAGGAAATGATCAGAGATTTCCACAGGTTCAAGCCCCCCTTCAGCCAGTGAATACCTGTGGGGTGGACATGGAGGTGGTGCCAAGTTCTAAGTATCTAGGTGTATACCTGGATAATAAGTTGGGCTGGTCCCTAAACACAGACGCTCTCTACAAAAAGGGGCAGAGCTGCCTCTTTTTCTTCTTGAAGCTCAGATCTCTGGACATGTGTAGTGTGATGCTGCAGATGTTTTATCAGTCTGTGGTGGTAGTGTGTTGTTTTATGCTGCAGTCTACTGGGGAGGCAGCATCACACACAGAGATGAAGGCAGTTGGACAGACTGGTCTAAAGAGCTGGTTCTGTGGTTGGAGCCAGGTTGGACACACTGGAGGAGGTGGTGGAGAGATTGTAGTGTACACACACCGGCAGTAGCCCCCGTGGCCCTTTCAAAATTTCCCCAGAGGAAATTTTCTAGTTATTATTATTATTATTATTGTTATTCTCTCCTTGAGCCATCAGGCTGTCTCATTCTAACAGAGATACCAGAATAACTGAATTTCCCCTCGGGGATGAATAAAGTAATTTTGATTTAATTTTTGATTTGATTTCTGTTGGACCTCATCACATGCTGTACTTCTTTCTGCTGTGAAAACGTTCCTTTATAATTAGATGAAGTCACATGGACATACCTGGTGACCTGTCAACTTTCATTTCAAAGTATGTCCTGCTCCCCATCTGCTGCTGCTCTGGGCCTCCCAGACTGTAGGTAGATGTAGATGGCAGGATGTTGACGTAGGTAGCCAGTGACGTGCTGCTGTCTCCAGACGCCACAGACAGCAGGGGGAGTGATTCCAGGTCAGTGTCTACTACGGATTGCTCCACAGACTGTGAGGGCAGGAGCTGGTAGTACTGGGTTTTTGCTGGGATGTGGATGTCCATGTCCTTCAGCTGGGACATACACCACCTCTTGAGTTCATGAGTCACTGCTGTCTGCTTGAGATAAGAAACAAACTGCTGTATGATCAAACCTTCCCTTAACCCTTTGATGCACAACATATTGACCCCCCTTCTAATGCACAACACGGGTCAAAAATGACCCGCATTCATTTCCCATGTTATTTAATGCTGCTGTGTGTTTCTGTGCTCTATCTTTTGATATCAACTTATTTTATGATTGAATATTCCAAGTATTCTTTAAATATCTTGCTTTTGAAAACAACAGATCATTATTTCTGTTTTGCCTCTCATACTTTATGATGAAAAAAGTTTTTGTATTATTACATAGCTAAATACTTGGCTAAGTAGCTTGCCAAGCTAACTACTTAGCCAAGAAGTTAGCTAAGTAGTTAGCTTAGCAAGCTACTTAGCTAAATACTTAGCCAAGAGGTCAGCTAAGTAGTTAGCTTAGCAAGCTATTTAGCTAAATACTTAGCCAAGAAGTTGTGTTAAATTGGCACGATTGTAACGCCGCTATGAAATGTCAGCTAATGTTGCGACCACAAGTTTGAGTTAGCATTGATACGCTAATGGCTACTCTTTTAGCTGTAACAAGCAGCGCCGCTAGCATCAGTTAGCCGCTAGCTTTCGCTAATGACCGAATTTCACCACTTTCCTGCATTTCATAAAAAAGAAATAGGAGTTAGCAGAACTATTGTCCCTTGTTTTGAACCCCAACTTAAAGATATAAGTAACAACAACTCAACAACTTGTTTTTGAGCAGACAACTGGCTTCCTTTGTTGTGTTAACTTACATTATTGCCCTAAATGTCAATAATTTATATTTCCAAGTTTTACCTACTTAAATCACTGTTTTAGGCCAAAAAATACAAGTTGGCTTTTTTGCAGTGTAGTGTATTTGAGGCAGGAAGCATAGAGTAAACTAGATGGAGACCTACCTGTGCCATCAGAGCCTCCTCTCTTCCCTGGGCAGCTCTCTGCTTCATCTGGTTAACCATCCTCTTCCTCTCTGCTGCTGCTCGTTGCTGGTTCAGCATGTCCGACACTTTAATCTGCCCAAGCCAAAGTAGAGAAACATGTTTTGGTAAAAACAAATCTGAATCAAGTAATTATGTAACCTTTTTGGAACTTTCTAGCATTAAAATTGCCAAATTTTAATTTCAACTGAAACTTTAAAAAAAAAATGCTGCTAAAAATATACCTATTATATGTGAATGTGTCTTTATGACAAGTCAAAATGTTTTTCTTCAGTGATATTGCCCCCTAAAATGGTGTTTGATTATTATTTATATTTTTTAAGGTACAATCGATACAATACACAATAGCATAATTTTAACCCATAAGAACCAATGGTGACACTTAAGAAGTGACTTCTCCAAAATGTGGGTGTGACTGGAAACAAATGTGAAAAAGTAGCTAATATCAAAAAGCGTATTTTTTGTTACGAGGCTAAGTTTAACAATTCTAATCCGTTAATAGGATGTCCTGTATTGCATTTTACTTGTTCTGACCATATTTCCTAAACAAATTAAAGTCACAATTTTGATAAATGTTGCAAATGCAAAAGAAAAAGGCAAATTTGTGTCTCTGTAAGCAGAAAATGTGTCTATTTTTTTAAATTTTAAAATAAGAAATATAAACATAAATACCATGAACGCCCATTGTAATGTTTATGTCACATCACAGATCTTTGACATTTAGGGGTAGTATTTTTTTTTTTTAAAACATCAGAAATGTGTTCTATGTGGTCCACTTATAGAACACATTATTTAAGGACAACTGGGTCTGGGTTCTTATGGGTTAATTTAGTGTTTTTAGTACTCACCAAAAATGTCGTGTCATATTTAGGTTTGATTTTAAAGACATAGGACAACCAGTAGTTTTAATCAAAGAGCTGATCTTTAATGAAAGACAGACCTGGTGTCTGTTCCTCTGCTCCATCTTGCCCAGCTGACTGGTGACCTGCTCCTGGACGTTCAGGATGTGTAACCTCATCTCCTCCTGTGTGGCTTTCAGCTGGCTCTCCAGCTTCTTGATCAGAGGCTTACAGTGACATCCATTGGCTGCTGCCTATGGTCACAAGTCACAAGGTCACACTCACTAGCAGGATGAATACAATACAGTATCCTTTTTCTCAGTCGTTTTGGTGCATTTCTCACATCATAATTAACAATTGCAACAGTTAGTTGAACCTCCACAACATTTCGTCATTTGTGCTCATCATAGCAGCAGTTTCTCCTTACAACTAATTACAAATACTTTTAGACAGTCATCAAGTGCTTTCATACAACTCTCTGCTGTTTTATAACATTATCATCTGCTTATGTCATGTCAGTCATAATTAACTATACTTGTGAATGCTGAATAGTCATTCCATATAAAACTAATAGTCCTCATTTCATTATATACAAAAATGTTGAACTAGTTGTCAAAATCTGTCAAGCAAATTTTATACATTTTAAATTTTTATTTTTAACTAAAAATGTCTCCATTATTGTACAATTTCTCTCAGGTGAACCTCAGCTTTCACTAATGAGAAGGGCTGTGTGAAGCATTAGTTGAACCAATAATAATTAATAAAACCTGCCTTGATAATAAACTGAAAATGTTTTTTAACATTGTCTTGAGTCATTTCCTCAAAAGTGTGACTCCTAAAGGCTGTGATGTTGATAGCTTATTCAACTTCTCTATCACTCAGAGCTGAATCCATAAACCAGAAACACTTTTTCTTTTACAATCAACAGATTATTGTATTGATCATACGTGTAAATTAATGTTTGTGATGATGTCCTTCATTTTTCATTTGTTGGGCATGAAATTTGTTCCTTTTTTTGTACAACACTCAGTAGAGAAAGTGAGTGAGCCATGTCAGAGCAGCTTTGCAGAATGTTTATGAAAGAAGAAGACAGTAAATGATGGATTTGCAGTAAACACTTTACTGTATTGCAAATGAAAATGACTTATCATCAGAGGGGAAAAAATCAGCTGTCATTCATTACTGTATTGTCAAATAGACCAAAAGAAAAAGGAGCAGAATCTGATCAATGTAATCTACAATCCATTAGATTTGAACATGAGGTTTTCTGTTTTGACAAACTGTGTGAAAGCGATTGAAAATTCACCAGTTAACATCTACTGTTTTGGTTTTGATTGAGCTTGTGTGTAAAAGGAGTTAAAACTAATTTTAAACGTGTAAAATGTGTGTATTTTGTGTCAAAAGAAGAAGAATTGTGTTAATTGTATCGCCCACACAGGCTGATGTTGTGGTAACTGTGTGAAGAGTTTTGAAAAAGCGTTAAAAGTATTGAACAAGTCATAGCGGTTGTAAAAAACTGTAAATGAAACATACATATTCAGTGTGTTGTACTCAGGTACCTCACTAAATACAGTAATGTGTAACTTTACTGTAGTTTTTTTCATTTTCAGGTAGCGTAACTAAGATCTGACTGTTTTGCATTAGAAACATTTCCAGAGTAAAGTGTCATAATGAAAACATGACAGAGACATTTGACTATCTTGTTCATAAACATGGTGTCAGGACTTTTCATCTTGATGACACTGACACTTTCATTGACATGAATACTGCTGTAGAGGAATGAGCTCTGATCCATTTAGAGCAAATGACACGCTTTTACCGGTTATCAACTAGGTTTTGAAGTTTGTACTAATTGTTTTGAGAAATGCATTAACTCTTGTGCAAGTGTAAATAGTGATGTGAGAAATGCACCAAAGCGACTGAGAAAAAATTTAATGGTTTATTTCTAATAGCAGATGTCCACACTGCAAAAAAAGAAAAGTTGTGTGAACTCAAAATTTCAAGGCAACAAACTTCGATAAAATTTTAAGTTGGACAATTAAACTAAATTTTTTTTGTTTGTTTTTGAGTTTGCTCAACTCTGAATACCTGATTTTTGTCAACTCAACCGTAAGTTGCACTAACTTATAATTAACATTGTAATAACTTGTCAGCTAATGTTGCGACCACAATTTTGAGTTAGCATTGATACGCTAATGGCTACTCTTGTAGCTGTAACAAGCAGCGCCGCTAGCATCAATTAGCCGCTAGCATCAGTTAGCCGCTAGCTTTCGCTAATGACCGAATTTCACTGCTTTCCTGCATTTCACAACAAAGAAATAAGAGTTATCAGAACTATTGTCCCTTGTTTTGAACCCCAACTTAAAGATATAAGTAACAACAACTCACCAACTTTCGAGCAGACAACTGGCTTCCTTTGTTGTGCTAACTTACCTTATTGCCCTAAATGTCAATAATTTATATTTCCAAGTTTTACCAACTTAAATCACTGTTTTAGGCCATAAAATACAAGTTGGCTTTTTTGCAGTGCATAGATGTAAAGTTTTAGATTTAGATTTGTTCAAAATCTGCTCCAAACAAAATTACAATTTTACCCACTCAGTCCTCTGGGTCCTTTAGATTTATAAATTAACCAGTATTTAGCAACAAATGTTTGCAGTTCAGTCATCACTAACCTGTCTTATGTTGCCGTCCTTATCTCGGTACAGTGTGTAAAGCTGATAGGTTTTTCCATTCTGAACAGAATCTTTACCATCATCCCAGAGTAGATTCTTCTTCACATGGAAGTCACTCTCACCTTTCCTCAGATCATTTTCATTTAAAACCTGGAAACGAGTAGAAATAAAGTACTGTTAGTAACCCGTGCAAAATGTGGACAAAACTCTGTTAAAGGGCTATTCCCATTGGCTTCCATAGGATATGCAGATACGTTATGGCATGAGATAAGGTGAAAACTGGAATGCAGCATTGTTTATCTTGTCAGCACAAACATAAGTACATAAAAAAATCATGTCATGTAACAATGACAGATTGTATATGTAAGTGTAACAATAAAGGAGCAGTGATTCTCAAAGTCACCACCAAAAGCCCAGCTTCGAAATAAGGTTATTAAAATTGACGAAAACTAACAAAATGATAAAAACTAGAGCTGAAAAAAACATTTTTGTTAACTGAAATAAAAATAAGGTTTTTAAAAAAACGATAACTAACTGAAACTGTATTTTGTGGTTATAAAACTAACTAAAACTAACTAAAATTATAGTGAAAATGTCCTTGTTTTCATCTTTGTCAACTTTTTTCAGTCACATTTTAAGGCTTAAAACACAGAGTCCTGTTTAAAACACCTGTCGAAGTTTCTGTAAATTTAAGACAACCTGTCACCTGTCATTTGCATCATGCAAACATTGAAAATACACACTTGTCCACAAGGTTGGAATCATTTTGTTTTCATAAACAATCCTCTGTTAATTTCGGTTTCATAACTCACATACAATAAGTGATAATTCTGAGGTTATTGAGGGAAAACTCTTAGTTAATGTCTTACTGGTTGTATAATAAGGCCATGCAGAATAAGACATTAATAACTACTTTATAATGACTAATTAAGAGCCTATATGTTTCTTATTTGCATGCTAATAAACAACTAATTAATGTTGAATATGTGTTCCCTAATATAAAGTGTTACCAAAATATCACCTAACTGAAATGAATCTTAGCTGTAAGAGTTATCCCTTAGAAAAACAAAGTATACTTCAAGTTTATATTATGAAGTACACTTAAGTAAAGTTGACATATATTTCCCAAATATACATTTTGCTGCAAGCATGCTAATAACAATGTACTAGTAGTATACTTATAAGTGTACTACTGCTCCTTTTTCTTTTTGTGTATTTGACAATAAAGTAATGAATGACAGCTGATTTTTTTCCCTCTTTACTCTACTGTAAGTAATTTTCATTTGCTATACAGTAAAGTGTTTACTGCAAATCCTGTCATTTACTGTCTTCTTCTTTATAAACATTCTGCAAAGCTGCTCTGACACGGCTCGTTCACTTTTTGTACTGAGTGTTGTACAAAAGAAAGGAACAAAATTCATGCCCAACAAATGAAAAATGAAGAACATCATCACAAACATTATCTGGAGTCTTGGGCTATTTTGTCTATTTTTGAATCCTTTTCATGTCTTTTCATGTCTTTGTAAGTCATTTTGTGTCTTTTTAGTCATTTTGTGTCTTTTTTAGTCCTTTAGTCCAACATAAAATGTGATTTTGAATCTTTTTTTTTTCCTTTCAAAACACTATCATGCTCAATAAAGAATTGTAAATGTTGCAAATGTGAACAAAGGTGTCAAATCTAACATATAAGAGGGTTACATCCAGTTCTATCATTTTATACTAAATATATTTGAGCTTGTCTCCAGTTTTACTTGGTATATCATCATCAAACTGAAACTGGCCTCATGGAGTTTACAGCCAGAACTTTAGAGGTAAATTTACAGTAGGGCTCCACGCTGCTTTGTTTTCTAGTCTGGATGTGATGAAGAAGTCTGGAATTGGAGCTTTTGGAGACTCCAGAGGGTTAATTTACATGTCTGATCAATACAATAATCTGTTGATTGTAAAAGAAAAAGGAAAAAAGTAGATAAGAAACATGCAAAGTGATTCGGTTTGTGTTCTTCCATCAGTTGTCAGTGTTTTTTATGACACGGTGCTGTGACTGACTAAATGTTTCTGTTGAAGACAACGTGTGTCAGTGCTTTGGTAGATTTGGTGAACTGTGTTAGTGTATTATTGTATTTTGGAAGTGTGTGTCTGTGTTTAGTTACACTGGGTGATTTTGACCATGAAATTAACTGTTTGGGGGATTGAGTGTATCAGGTGTGACGTTAACAGTTTTGAAAGAGTTTTTAAGGTTCTGACAAACGGGTCATAGCGGTTGTAAAAAACTGTAAATCTAGAAATAAGCATGTTGAACACTTAAAATAAGAAAGTAACTCTTAAAACAAGATAAATTATGTAACACTTTTAAATCTAAAGTTTTTTGTTTATCTTGGTAAGAAACAAATAATCATCAGGTCACTCTGCTCGGGCCAGTTCATCACTGCTGGCAGCTTTAATTTATCTTGTTTTAACAATTAATTTCTTATTCTATTTTTAGACAGAAAGAGCCGCCTGCACCAGTTTGACTACAGCCCTAAGAAAAGGTGTCTCAATAATACAGTTTCACAAAATGTGTCTTTACTCTCCACAATAGCTCCCTTTTAAGCAAAAAAAATCAAGAATCATTGGTCAGGTTTCAACTATTTATTGACTCATTAAACATACTTCAGCCTCAGCTGTCTGGGTTTTTGACCGGGTCACAGCACAATAACAGCAGCAGTTTCACTCATCGATAACATCGCCCTCATCCCTGGATCAAAAAAACAATTTTGTGCTGCCCTACTCATTGACCTCGCTAAAGCATTGACCTCCCTAAAGCATTTGACACTGTCCATCACAAAATGAAACTTCATAAACTTTAGTGAATAAGTGTGGATGAAGCAACACTAATTTGGTTCCACTCTGAATACACACTGTTGTTTCAATCTAGCCATCTTACCCACAGAAATGGGATGCCAAAAATTCACTTCTGTTTTCACGCCTATTAATCCTGATTTCCAGTCTGGGATGTCTGATGCTGGTTTTAAACAGTGGGGGGATAATGGTGTTCATAGACTGAGGGACTTACTCTTGGATAATGTGGTTATGACATTTGAACAAATGATAGAGAAATATTCTGTCCCGAGACATGACTTCTTTCGTTATTTGCAGATAAGGCGTTATATCTTGCACAGTACTATCTTTATTGAGAGCCATGAGAGCTCCCCTGTTGAACAGATAGAGAGGTATCTGTGAGTCTATTTTATAAAACTATGTATTTTACACCCCCTGTTGGGTTGCAGAGGCTTCAGGGCACATGGGAAAAGGAGCTAAACATCATAATTGATGATGAAGAGTGGAAGGATATCTGGACACATGCTAAATCAATTTCATACCAAAGCAATAGAGTTAAAGATTATACACAGAATGCACATATCCCCCAATCCTACTCTGTCACTCATGGGCCTTAAATGCAAGATAGAAATTGGTACTCTAACTCAGTAGTTCTCAACCTTTTTGAGACGCGACCCCCAATTTAACATGCATGTTGTCCGTGACCCCCGCTCACTGAACACAATCAAACAAGTCCCGACCCCATTGTTTTAGGTCATGTTCGAAACTGCAAATGTACGGGTTTAATGTATTATCTGAAATAGAGAAGATATATAGATATATAGACCCTGTGTCTCTCATGCTGGGCCTCCCAAGCCCACGCTTAACATCCAAACATAATAAGAGGCTAATTTAATAATATCATTGCAGTGGATTAATGGAAAAGTACCAACTGTTAAAGGCTGGCAAAGAGTTGTGTTTGATCTAGTGCCATTAGAGTACATTACATGTATATTGCATTCAAAAACAGACCAGTTCTACACTGTAAAAACAAAAAAAAAACAATAGCTACTCAATAAAATTGAGGCAACAGATTGCACGCAATATTATTAATTAAATCTAACTACGTTACAAGTTGAGTTAATAACAACTTAACAAGAAGTGCCTGTCAATTAAAAACGGACTAATTCTATTGTGTTGGATTCATTCAAAATTCTCTTGATTTAGAATTACATACACATAAAGATTATATTTAATGTGGTCAAAATAAGTAGATTCTATCTCAAACATTTTTATATTTAAGTTATTTAAACAACTGCCTCAAAATCGAGGATGCATTTATATTTAATACATTTTATCAAATATATTAAGTAAAATGACCTGACTACAGAATAATTTATTTCAGTGTATAAAGTGTGGGAACCCTATTTGAATTATGTGGAGCCTGATGTCTTTGCAGGGATTTTCTTGACTGCTCATACTACACATTATTACTGTAACCCCAAGTATTATTTATACAGATCTGAGCTGATGTTCTGTTTTTTTGTTTTGTTTTTTTGTTTACTTGTCTTGCTTTTTATTTCTGTGAACCATATTATGTGACCATCCTTTACTTGTAAAAGTAAAAAATTAATAAAAAATATTGTTTAAAAAAAGCGAAAAAAAGAAAGAAATGGGATGCCACAAGGGTCTAAATTAATAAAATAATATAAAATCGCCTGGCATAAAGCCTGATTTCCACCGGGCGCGTTACTGCAGCGTAAGGTCAGCGTCGCGTATGACGTTGCAAATAGGTAACACTCTAATCAATGAGAGCATTTCCACCGGGCGCGTAGCGTAACGTTACTGCAGCGTCGCGTCAGCGTCTCTACGCGAGCATTAGGTAGGAGTTCTATTTCTCCGCGAGACACTGCCAAATCGCGTGAATCTCAAAAGAGCAGATCGCACCAGACAGGAAGTCCGACTCAGAATCAGCGTAAAACACTTCCGCCCCTTTCTAAATAAAACACAACACGCAGTTCATGCAGCCTAAAACTACTTCACATCAACATTATGTTATGACCGGGGCACCAGATCGGCAATCAATCAATCAAAGGGTCTCAGAGGATCGGCGACACGGAAGACAAGAGACTGATTGTTGAAGTGGAACATCATACAATCATTTATGACAACATATTGTTTTTATAAGGATAGATGGTCAGATCAACATATCTTTCACCTCAGAGAAGCAAAGTAAGTTGGTTTTTGTTGTTGTTGTTTACTTTATACACACAGTTTATCCATAGACTGTATAAATAGAGTTTAAAGTTTATCATGGGATCTTGCGGTCTCCCGTATGGTCAGGATTATCGCGTGATCTCGTTATCTCGCGTGTATACGGCCGGCTTGCTAAGCTGACGTGCTGCTGCTGTAACGCGCCCGGTGTGAATTGACAGACGCAGCAAAAACGCTGTGGAGACGTGCTGCTGCTGTAACGCGTCCGGTGGAAATCCCCAGTAACGCCTGGATTCCACTGGATGCGTAACGACTCCGACAGGGGTCTGTCCGCAACGGCTGCGTATCTACGCAGTCCGTCAACACCCACTGGATCCGTCTGTGTCGGAGCTGTTGCGGACAGCAGAGTCCCGAGGACGCACGAGATCTCGCGAATTCACGCCTAATCAATTGATATAACTGGAAGATAATCAACATCTCCTCATTAATGACTGGAGACAAATCCAGCGACTCCGTCTTAACGAGCGAAAATAAAACCCGAGGTATTTTATTTTGAAAATATACCGGTGTTTTATTTTGTGTCTGTGCAAGACTTCCTGTCCGGAACGATCTGCTCTGTGCTCAATTTATGCGTGCTCCGTCGTCCGACAAAAATAGTGTTGCGAGGGCTGTCGGATGGCCATGCGTTGTCGGACTCATTACGCAGCGGATCTGCAGTCGGTGGAATCTCACACATTGATTATAATGGGTGCGTAACGGCTCCGACGACGGATCTGCAGCCATTACGCATCCAGTGGAATCCAGGCGTAAGATGTTGCTCATGCTGAAAGGTATACAGGGAAGGGTAACTTGTGGAGACATGCCTCAGTGATGTTGTGGCTTTCCTCTCTGCTGAAACTGATCACAGCATACTGTTAAACATACTTAAACACGCTGTTAAACGGACTATTGGGCTCATTTGAAAAGGTTATGAACAGATCTTGAGAATCCCTGCCATGTTTGAGATGAGCCACTAATTGACAGAGGTGTCAAAAGTATTCACATCCATTACTCCAGTAGAAGTAGAGATACTAGGGTTTAAATAGACTTATAAAGACGTAGAAGTATCAACTCAAGCTTTTTACTCAAGTAAGTTGTACTAATTTATAATTTTACATTGTAATAACTTTTAATCCTTACTTCTGCTAACTTCTGCAATGTGCTGAATTGGCACGATTGTAATGCTGCTATGAAATGTCAGCTAATGTTGCGACCACAATTTTGAGTTAGCATTGATACGCTAATGGCTACTCTTGTAGCTGTAACAAGCAGCGCCGCTAGCATCAGTTAGCCGCTAGCATCAGTTAGCCGCTAGCGTCAGTTAGCCGCTAGCATCAGTTAGCCGCTAGCTTTCGCTAATGACCGAATTTCACCGCTTTCCCGCATTTCACAACAAAGAAAAAAGAGTTAGCAGAACTATTGTCCCTTGTTGTGAACCCCAACTTAAAGATATAAGGAACAACAACTCACCAACTTGTTTTTGAGCAGACAACTGGCTTCCTTTGTTGTGCTTACTTACATTATTGGCCTAAATGTCAATGTAAAATGTCAAATGTAAAAGTATACAAGTACTGGTTTCAAAACTACTTAAACTATAAAAAAAAGGTAAATGTAATTTAAGGGGGGAAAATGCCATTAAGGACAAAAGCTTAGGCCCCACTACTCTACTCATGCACAGAACAGAACAGTTTCTTCCCAAAAGCAATAACAACCCTGAACTCTCATATGCACTGACGTTCCATATGGACTTTACTACTGTGCAATATTTCCTGGCAATGTGCAATAATTTGTGCAATAAATTGTCCTTCAATGTGCAATATATTTATGAACACTAAATAGCATCATGGCAAATTGAATTGAAGACTGTGCACCTTACCTCCCTTTCTTGCCTATGTTTTACATCATATCTACATTTACTTGCCTAAGTAGGTGTATGTTTATGTTTATATTGTATATCTTTTATGTATTTTATTTATTGTCGCACTGCTTTCTGGAGTCAGCTCTTAAATCTCATTGTACATGTGTATAGTGACAATAAAGGCATTCTATTCTATTCTATTCTATTCTATTCTATTCTATTCTACAATTCTACCTCCCCAAGAAAAGCCATAATAACAGTTATTATTAAAATGTTTATGTTGAAACATTTGGGATGCACCTGTTTCAGCTCCATTTTTGCCCATTGAAAATGAACATATTTCAGTACAATGCAAAAACATTAAAGAGCCATATATGTGTACTACTTGAGCATTGACATGTTTCATGGAGCTGAAGATATGATGACTAGTTGCCTTTAAGTATTGTAATGGTGCAAAAAGTCAAATTTCAGAGGCATGTCAACATGTTAGCCTTTACTGAAATGTAAATGTACATCCAAGCTTAGCTGCAGGAATCTGTGTCTTGCTACATGTTCCACTGCATAAATAACGGTGTAACTTGGTGGATTTTACACAATAAATTTTCATGCGTGAGAAATACAATGTGTGTTTGACAAAAGACTGAAATGAGTGACTGTCACGCTCAATGGTGACACTTGAGAGCCTTGTATCTAACACGGACGTCTTGTTGCTAGGCTACATACATCTGCATTCCTCGCTGGACTGTGATGTCATGTGCAGGTACAAACCAATAGGGTGTCAGAATGGTATATATGTTTATACTTCCACAATCACAATCACTCTACCTGGATGGAGCCATTTATCTGGATAGGGGTTTTTGTGTGTGAAAATGAAAATGAAAACAAGCCGAAATGAAATGGGTGTATGAAGGTTATTTTTAAAATGTAAGGACTAGAAAGTACAGATAATTGCTTGAAAATGTTAAGGAGTAGAAGTAAAAAGTAAGCCGAAAAATAATTACTCCAGTAGTGCATAGATACCCAAAATTTCTACTTAAGTACTTAACTTGACACCTCTGCGAATTGAGCTATGTGTAGGTCAGAAGACTGCACAATGAAGGAAGAGTCGCTTGTACCATTAGAAGTAAGGACCTGTGTCATTGATTTGAAAGAGAGACTGACCGCAAGAGAAGGAAAGGAAAGGAAACTAACAGCCACAGCCGGCTTTGTTTGGATCTGCAAATAACCTTGTAGTACAGTGTAAATGACAGCTCGGCAGATTTTTAGACATTATCCTGCATCATCCATCAAGAGCAGCTGGGGTCTAAAAGCTCTGACCACGTCATGAAACCTGTTCTTAAACACCATAACTTTAAACCTAACTGAATTTCCAGTCCACAATTTTGTGTCTTTTTTTAGGTAATTTTGTGTCTTTTTTGGTCATTTTGTGTCTTTTTTTGGTCATTTTGTGTCTTTTTTGGTCATTTTGTGTCTTTTTTTGATCATTTTGTGTCTTTTTTTGATCATTTTGTGGTCATTTTGTGTCTTTTTTTGGTCATTTTGCATCTTTTTTTTTGGTCATTTTGTGTGATCTGTCTCACCACACTGTGCAATGTCTTTTAGGGTTAGCATGCTTTTCCATTTCTGTTTTGTTTTAACGAAGCCATCCATGAGAAAGGAAACATGAGGAAAATCTGATTTGCCATTTCTGGTCGACCTGCTATATCATTTGAACAAACTGAACCTTTGAGCCCAAGTTAAAGCCCAGAAGCTGCCTGAGGTGATGCAGAGTGTTTTTTATTTTATTTTTCAGCAAACTCAAGCTCTTGAGATGCACCTTCATAAAGAGAAAGGTCACACAATTCCCCTCCTGGCTGAAGGCTAGTGGAGAGGAAGCTGGGGCTTTAAAGGAAATAAGAAAATATCAGACCTTAAAACTGTTAACTGTTGTGCCTGTAAGTCACTGGTGCTGTTGTATTGTGTGCATGCATATGTTGAGCAGTTTGTTTGTTTTTTTGGATCTTTATGCTCCATCTAGAGGCCATTAGATAAACTACAGCTTATGAGTCATCTGTATTAGCTTTAACACTTTTTGGGCCCAGTTGAAACAATCTGTAGCCCATGGTCCATGGAGCATGGTGCATTCAGGGTGTCTCCATGTTCACTGTTTAAATGGTGCGCAATTTGGGGATGAAGTAAGACACAAGGGGCAAAGGGACTGTATTTAGTCTCCCTGTGTGTATGGAGGTGCATCTAACTCTGAATAATGCACCTTAATCGAAATGCTCAAATACTCCGCCATTGACTTTAGACCAGGGTTTTGTCGGTCATAGAATAATCTGTTATTCTGTCTCTGTTGTCTGTCTCTGACGTAAGACACTATCTATGGTTCACTATCTGTGTATGTAACCTCTCTCTGTGCATTTATAGATTAATCATGCAAGCTGTTTGCTACAATGCTCATGTGCCAATATTGTTTTTAAACTATGATTTAACTAAATATATTTACACCAACTACTTAAACTTTCTCTGACCTAATTAGAGTAAGATTCTATTATCACAAAAATATATATTTTATATGGATATTGTTTGTTGCAAAATCTGTGTGTCCAATAATATCTCTGCAGGTCAAATCAAGGCAGGAGTTTGTGTTTTGAAAGTTTTGTTAACAGGTCAGGTCACAGACATGATGTGCTGAGCAGGAAGAGAACTGTCTTCTCTGCTTGGTGACGTGTCCACGTACTGATTAAACTGACAAATCAGCGGATCGAGAGGAGGCGACTTCTGGAGAGATCAACCCACATTTTTTATTAAACCTCTGTTAGGATATGAAAAGGGTTCAAGGAAAGTAAACTGACCAGCCTAATGTGATGTCAGGGACGTGTAGCTTGAACCCAGAGACTCTGTAACTGCACATTTCTTGACATATTGTAATAAAATGAAGTTAAACTGAGAACTGGGACGTCTCCTGCTCATCATTCCCCATCAAACGATCGGTGCAGAGAAATAGGTGAGGATTTACTGTTGGAGTCAGATAAATTAATTCTAAAGGTTTCCTCAATCTATTTTTTCAACATTGGTCCATGGCACAAACGATGGGCACAAAGTACATTTGTTATGCATACAACTTGGTTGCTGGGCAACAATGACAACTGTGTGGGTCTGAAACTATCAATGATGCCCTTTAGGACTTCATGGTGGTCCTTACTGGTCTTTGAAGTAATATAATTACTGAGATCCTTAGAGAGTGCAAACAGACACTACTGTGTGCTCATCAGCGTAAATGTATGTCAAATTTTGTTTTCTTTGGAATAAAAGAACAATTTAAAACAAAACGAATCATCAGGGAATCAGAGAACGATGTGTCAGTTCTATCTAAAAAAGTTGGTACGGGTCATATTTCAGATTTTTGGCTCTTCACTCAGACACATATGGACTTGTACCAACATCACGTTAGAAAGCAATTTTCAAATTGCAAAAGCTACAATTAAAAATTTGATTTTTTTTAATGCTATGCTTTGATGCAAGTGTGTGCCTTGTGGAGGTGGGACTGAGTGAACAGGCAGCCCCTCAGTAACTGAAGCCTTCTAGTGGTAGTTTCAGTTTGTCCATGAATAAAATCTGCAGCTTATCAAGATTCATTCAGAATGCAGTAATTGCTCAGCTATGATTAGACAGTTATACATGACAACTGATATATCAATGAGCCACTGATGCTGAAGTGTTAATAAAACAGTGAAGAACACCATAATGCCCTGAAAGTCACATCCACAAACCACTCTGGACCAAGGTTATAATACTTTTGGATTTTTCATTAGTTTTAGTTTTAATTTAGTTGTCAATTTTTGTTTTCAAATTCAGTTAGTTTTAATTATTTTTTATAGTGAGTTTGCTAGTTTTAATTAGTTTTTATTTTTTGGAAAATTATTTTTATTAGTTGTATTTTTTTTGTAATGGGGTATTTGTTGGGTGCCAGATTCAATAAGGTCACAATAAATGTTTCCTTTATGTCCTTTGTCTGATCCATCTCAGCCCCAATAAGTTTATTAAGTCATAAAACCAGATAGATGAAATAGATTTCATATCAACCAAAAAGGTTTATGTATGAAGAAAGTTGACAAAGACGAAAACGAAGGATATTTTCACTATAATTTTAGTTAGTTTTAGTCAGTTTGGTAACCACAAAATACAGTTTCAGTTAGTTATTGTTTGTTTTTTTAAACTGTTGTTTTATTTTTATTTCAGTTAATGAAAATGTTTTTTTCGATTCTAGTTTTCCTTATTTCGTTAGTTTTGGTAAACTATAATAACCTTGCTCTGGAGCAACTATTCTCAACCTTGGGGTCCGGACCCCAATTGGGGTCGCGAGATGATTTCTGGGGGTCGCCAAATCATTTTGGAAGTCAGCTCTGTCTCCACTGTGTTTTAGTCTTTTTGGTAATTTAATGTCTTTTTTTGTGTGGTAATTTTGTGTTTTTTTAGTCATTTTGTGTCTTTTTTTTGGGTAATTTTGTGTCTTTTTTTGGGTAATTTTGTGTCTTTTTTGGTCATTTTGTGTTTTTTTTTGTCATTTTGTGTGTTTTTTTGGTAATTTTGTGTCTTTTTGGGTGATCTGAACTGTGCGTGTGAGATTCTGTTCAGTGAGTGGGGGTTGCGGACAACATGCATATTAAATTGGGGGTCGCGACACAAAAAGGTTGAGAACTACTGCTCTGGAGCCATGTCCTTGTTGACCCACCTGCTCCTTGGCTCTCATCCTCCTGGTGAGGCTGCTGGGGCTGCTGGTGGCTGCTGGGGAGCTGTGGTGAAGCTGCTGCTGCTTCAGAGGATTCATCTTGAAGGCAGTTCTGCTCTCTAGTTGTTCACTGCTGGGAGTTTCCTCCACCACAGAACTGCTGCCCTGCTCAGGACAGACCCACAAAAGGCATAAAATGTCAAATAAAAAACTGCAGTCAATGATATATATTTTTTCAAATTGGTGAATAGATTAAACTACACTGTAAAAAAAGATAAACAATAGCTACTCAATAAAATTGAGGCAACAGATTGCACACAATATTATTAATTAAATCTAACTAAGTTACAAGTTGAGCAAATAACAAAAACGGACTAATTCTATTGTGTTGGATTCATTCAAAATTCTCTTGATTTAGAATTACATACACATAAAGATTATATTTAATGTGATCAAAATAAGTAGATTCTATCTCAAACATTTTTATATTAAAGTTACTTAAACAACTGCCTCAAAATCAAGGACGCATTTAAATTTAATACATTATCGAATATATTAAGTAAAATGAAATGACTACAGAATAATTTATTACAGTGTAGTGCAGTGCCTGTTGGGGCCAGGTACATTGTGCAGTTTTGTGCAGCCAAAGCCAAGTACTCAGTACCAGTAACCTGAGTACTTGGCTTTGGCCAATCTCCTCTAGGCTTGATGACTGTACCATCCTGCTCATGGGTTTACCCAACAAACACCTCCAGAAACTTCAATTCATTCAGAACTGTGCTGCCCCAACTCTGATGAAAACTTGCACCACATCCCCCCATTCTTCAGAATCTACACTGGCTTCCCAAACTGTAAAAAAAGATGAACAATAGCTACTCCATAAAATTAAGGCGACAGATTGCACGCAATATTATTAATTAAATCTAACTACGTTACATGTTGAGTTAATAACAACTTAACAGGAAGTGACTGTCAATTAAAAACGGACTAATTCTATTGTGTTGGATTCATTCAAAATTCTCTTGATTTAGAATTACATACACATAAAGATTATATTTAATGTGATCAAAATAAGTAGATTCTATCTCAAAAATGTTTATATTAAAGTTACTTAAACAACTGCCTCAAAATCAAGGACGCATTTATATTAAATACATTTTATCAAATATATTAATTAAAATGAAATGACTACAGAATAATTTATTACAGTGTATAACGTGTGGGAACCCTATTTGAATTATGTGGAGCCTGATGTCTTTGCAGGGATTTTCTTGACTGCTCATACTACACATTATTACTGTAACCCCAAGTATTATTTATACAGATCTGAGCTGATGTTCTGTTTTTTTTGTTTGTTTACTTGTTTATTTGCCTTGCTTTTTATTTCTGTGAACCATATTATGTGGCCATCCTTTACTTGTAAAGGGGAAAATTAATAAAAAATATTGTTTAAAAGGGAAAAAAAGAAAGAAATGGGATGCCACAAGGGTCTAAATTAAGGACGCATTTATATTTATTACATTTTATCAAATATATTAATTAAAATGAAATGACTACAGAATAATTTATTAAAGTGCATAACCTCAAGAATTCAGTACAAGATCGCTCTCATCACCCACCTTTGCATCTACAGCAACGCCCCACCATACCTCAAAGACCTCCTCACCCCTCACTCCTCCACCATCTACCACAACTCCAGTCTGTGGACACCTTTAAAA